>NC_134498.1:33620911-33782737 GCF_040206685.1 Ascaphus truei
GCCTCCCTTCCCCTATAACTGGTCAAATCAGACACCCCTGAAAATAGATAGCAAACATACAGTGTAGGCTAAATACAGCTAAACAGCTAATAGCAGGGTAGCAAGAATTCACTACAGTCAATGCCAGTAGTTCAAGTACTACAAGAAACCGTGGGCAATGGTACACTAAAGGCTGAACACAGCTTGCAAGAAAGCAGCTTGCAAAGAAGCACCAGGAGTCCACAACAGTCAATGAAAGGTTAATGGCAATAGCAAATGAAGACAGTAATCAAACCCTGTGGCTCTGCTCCTTGTGCTCGTGTGGAGTGCCTACGCTGTATGTTTTCTATCTATTTTCAGGGGTGTCTGATTTGACCAGTTATAGGGGAAGGGAGGCTTAGGGAAGTACCTCTGGGACCTTTTGGACCAGGGGGAATGGGCCAGATGAAGAGGTAGTCCCTCGAAACGTCGCCCCCCTTGCATACTTTCCGTTCTCCGTTTTTTGTGTATATTCCTTGTGTTTCATGTTTTTTCCCTTTTCCTTTCCCCACCCCTCACTTTGTGACATGCCCATTTGTGATACTGGTTTCTGCAAACACATTTGATTTATTTCTGGTTTGTTTTATTATTAAATGTTTATTCTGCATTACAACTTTTTTCATCATTTAGCTATTAGACAGTGAGTGCTGGTACTTACGTAGATTTGTTAGTACCCACTTAATTAATGTTTGTTCCCCTGAGAATCTGGTGCCTTTGATAAATAAGCCTAAACATTAGGTCTCTCATAATAGCATTAGAGTGCAAGCTCTGTGGGGCAGGCATTCCCTTCTCCTCATGCTTACATACACATGAAATGTTTGCATATGAAACTCCCTGTAATTTTTACTTGGCGCAATAGGAATATACATAGTAATGAGATGTCTCTGCTCTTGTCAGTATGATTCTTTCTACTGGTTGGATGGAAGGCGATGGGGCTACACAAACTGGCATGCCAAGGAGCCCAACAACCTTCTCGGGCCAGAGAACTGCTTAGAGACTAATTACAACGGTGTGTATGTGAATGCCAGTGCATGTGATTGGCTCCCTTGAGCGCCATATGGACTAGGAACCCATAGAACTGTTCTGGGCTGATTCTTTGTAGGGGTGGCGTTAGGATTTGGGGTCTCACATCCCTTCTCTCTTCTTTGTCTCACACAGGAATCGGTCACTGGAATGATGTTAGGTGTAATAGAGAGAAGCCATTTATTTGTCAACGCAGAAAGTGACCCCAGGAGCACCCTGTCCATCCAATGTCCCCTGCCCTGATCTGACTTTGATGTGACATGATTGTAAAATGGATTTAATTATCACTGGATTAAATAAACTCCATAGAGCAAAGATTGGGTGTGTCCTGTGTCCCTCTCTATCAGGTCTACTGGGTCACTATGAAAAGATACTGGGGGGAAAGAGGGGTAACAGGGCAACTGGTTAAGACAACTGGGGCAACAAGAGGGGGAAAAACGGGGAACTACCGTATCTGAGCTGGATAAAAAAGATGACTATGTTACTTACCTAGCTTCCTCCTTCCATCGTTACCTCTTCCCCTCTCTCACTGTTCTGGCCCAAGCACACCCTAATAGATGAGATGGGTCAATCAGGTTCACTCAATTCCATATATCAAGCAGGAGAACCTTCTTACTTGCTGAAGTGTTTATTTGGGGCAACAACATACACATAAAAAGGGGGGAAAGTACTGAGGGAACACTGGGACATGAGAGCAATGGAGGGGAGGGGGAGCTATAAGGGAAGTGAGCATCGTTACAGGGGAGTGGGGGTCTTTTTAATATGTATTGAGGGAGTGGGAGTCTTTTTATTATGTTTTGGGGGAGTGGGGGTCTTTTTAATATGTATTGAGGGAGTGGGAGTCTTTTTATTATGTATTGGGGGAGTGGGAGTCTTTTTATTATGTTTTGGGGGAGTGGGGGTCTTTTTAATATGTATTGAGGGAGTGGGAGTCTTTTTATTATGTATTGGGGGAGTGGGGGTCTTTTTATTATGTTTTGGGGGAGTGGGGGTCTTTTTAATATGTATTGAGGGAGTGGGAGTCTTTTTATTATGTATTGGGGGAGTGGGGGTCTTTTTAATATGTATTCGGGGGTGGGTGTCTTTCTTTTTTTTCAACTTATTTTTTATTGACACTTTTCAGATTGGGATACAGAAGATAATGTAGGAGCATTAGGGATGTCATACAGCAAAAATCAGGACAAACACAGTCAGGACTCACAGATTCAAATATAACAAATAGCCAGATTGTTGAGGGTCTCCTTGACATCCCACAGTAATTCAACAGCTACTGTAAATAATAATGGACATAACAGACACAACAAAACAAGGGAAAAGAGGGGCATGGAAACATATTTTGTAAGGGTCTAAGTTATTTTTCTTGTATGCATCAGATCAAACCAAATGTTCCTAAGGAATATTTATACAGAATGTTTCTTACTCTATCTCTATTGGGAAGTGGCTCTGGGTCAGACCCGCTCAACCAAGTAGGATCGCCGTCTCCCATCTACATCCATGCCAATTCTCTGATATCTCTCTGGCACCCTTCTCTGGCGAACCATGGATCCCAGATCTGGGAGAATTTGAGGCTGCTCTCGTCCTGGAAAGCAGTGAGTTTTTTCATCATAGAGATGTGCCTTATTCTATGTTTTTACCATGGCTATTGAGGGGGCTTCCTGTTTTTTCCAGGAAGCCACAATACAGCATCTCGTGGCTGACATGATATGAGAAATCAGTTTGGCTGAGGCTCTTGGTATATTTTGGACTGGTCTGCCTAGTAGGGCAGACCAAGGGTCAGGTCTCAAGTCCACATTTAGTAGACTATTAATAAGTAGATAGACCCGTCTCCATAGGGGGACGAATTTTGTCAGTTCCACCAAATGTGTGACATTGAGCCATTTTGTCCACAATCTCTGAAATAGGTCAGTGAGTGGGAGTTAAATATCGCATGAAGCCTAACTAGTGTCATATACCAGCGATATAATAATTTATAGGAGTTCTCTTTAACCACCATGCAGATCAAACTTTTTGCCGCAGCCTCCCAGATATCCGCCCAGTCTTCATCATCCAGGACCTCACCCAGCTCTTCCTCCCATTTTAACATATAGAAATATTTGTTATCTGTCCCAGAGCTAATTAGGGAATATTATAAGGCAGAAATCATGCCCCTCTCTTGAAATCTATTCTTAAATAGAGATTCAAAATAGGTGCATGTAGGAGGATATCCCGCCTCACAGAACTGAGTGACAAAATGTTTAACCTGTAGGTATCTGAATACTCCCGAAAGTGGCAGGTTCCTATTTTTTTGTAGCTCTGGGAATGGAATTATCTCAGTTTCGGTGAACAGGTCTCCCACTCTGGTAATATCAGCTGCCCTCCAAACTTGGTATCCACCCACCGGTCTGCCTGGGTCAAAATCTGGGTTACCAAAAAGCGTGATCATGAGGGAGCTGACTTTTGTCAGTTTAAATGTCAGACAGTCCCAAAATGTCAGTGAATGTCTAATCACTGGGTGAGAGATAGTGTTTGTTGGTCTGCTAGATTTGGTCGGCCATATGAGTTTTAATATCTACTGGTTTGCATTCTCGATATCTACCCAGCCTCACATCTGCGGCTCAGAGTTCCAAACCAGAATCTGATTCAGCTTGGAGGCCTGATAGTATCTCACCAGGCTAGGGAGGCCTAGCCCACCTTTCACCGTGGATCTATATAGTACCTCTCTTTTGACCCTTAGGCGCTTCCTATTCCATACAAATTTTGTGATGTTGGATTGGAGGTCCTCCAGATCTCTAGCCGGAATCTTAATAGGGAGAGTGCGGAAAAAGTACATTATACATAGGAGATTCATTTTAATAGATGCAATTTTGCAGATCCATGATACAGTACGTTACATTAACCCCATGTTTCTAGATCCTACTTCAGGTTTTTAATTAATTTGGGATAATTGAACATATATAGAGTTTCATATGATTTAGTAATGTTGATTTGAAGATAGGGGATATAATGAGATTGCCGTGAGAATGAGGGTCAAAAATACGTCGGCCGCAAATAACGAAATGTTATAATTAATATTCCCAATAGTTATCCCAGATATGTTGGGGTTTAACCTGATGGAGGCCACCAGGGGCTGAATCGAGAGTGCAAACAGCAAAGGAGACAGGGGGCACCCTTGCCTAGTGCCATTAGTTATTTGTATACTGTTGAAGATGAGGCCAGCGCATCAGACTCTAGCTGAGGGGTGCTGATAAAGACCTCTCTGATCGCTTGTTGGAAGCACCCTGCGAAACCCATACGTTTAAGTACAGAGAATAAGAAGTCCCAGTTGAGTCTATCAAAGGCCTTTTCAGCGTCTAGAGAGAGGCATAGGAGTGGTGCACTCCCTGGGCTCGCTGAGTGCGTCAAGTCTACAATGCGGTGTACATTATCTGCGGCTTGTCTGGTAGGGATAAAACTCACCTGACTGTGGTGTACCAGATACGCCATGTACTCATTCAGCCGATTGGCTAGTATCTTGGCAAACTATACCATAACCATTGTGGCATATGTTTAGGGGTTGGGAACTGGACAAAGCCAGCCAGCCCGATAGATAGGGTCTGGAGTGTTTAGCAAGAGCTCCCTATGGAGAGTTGGTGGTTTTTTTATGAGTTTTGTTTTGCCGTAAAGGGACAGTGTGCCCAAATGTTTGTGTTGTGGAGAAATAAAACCACTCAACATTTAGTTTTCCCTGAAACTGCACGTGTGGATTATTGTCTGACCTCGCCTACAGGCCGTCCTGCCACACTCCTGCAAATAGATGACATTAGCTAGCTCCCTTTTATTATTAGAAAATGCTGTCCGGTGTTTAGCCTGGCTGTTGAGCCCTTTAACATTATGAGATATGATCTTAAAGGAACCCATCATAGAGACGGTTGAGTGTAGTTTGTTTATCTCTTAATAGTAACCAGTAAGATAATGAGTGTGAACATGAGAAGTGTAAATACCGGAGAATACAATATATGGACTTTGGGACCCGGTGGTTACCGAGGGTGGAGGGAGACACACAAGAGGGAAAGGAGCGACAATAACTGAACAAAAATAACATTTTTAAAGGAAAAAAAAGTTTGGGGCCACTGAGTGGCTCCAATGATTAGGACTCCTGCCTGACCAAGTTAATGGCTTGAGTCAAACAATAACACGGGTTAAACACCCGCGAAGTAACACCTGCGGCCGCCCATCCGCAGCCCCAAGAATCCGCATTTTAGACAATAGGTAACCTACCCTTATCTAAAAAAAACATTTTCTCCCTCCTCGCTTACTGAGAGACCGGACGCAAATCTAACTTTTGGAAAGTTCGGGGCCCTAGTTTTCTTTTAAACATTGTGATATATGTATGAAAACATTCAGAGCTTTAAAGCAATGGCTCTGGCTTGTGACATTGCAGTAGTATGATCACATTCTCGGCTCCTAGGAGCTCGGGATACCTAATGAGGAATTGGATCATACACAAGGAGTCAAATTCAATAGACTCATGGTTTCTGGCCGCCGTCATGATTGCTTCTTTTGTTCTGTAATAATGGAGGCGCAGGCTAACATCCCTCAGTTTGTCTTAATTAGGGGCCCTAGGTCTCAGCGCCCTGTGCGCTCTATCCATTAGCATTGAGATTCCCCTGCGCCGCATCCTGCCCTGCACAGCATTCTGCAGAACATCCTGCCCTGTCCCCTGCGGTGCGTCCTGCCCTGCTCACATCCTGCGGTGCGTCCTGCTCTGCACACATCCTGCGGTGCGTCCGGCCCTGCACACATCCTGCGGTGCGTCCTGCCCTGCACACATCCTGCGGTGCGTCCGGCCCTGCACACATCCTGCGGCGGGTCCTACCCTGCACACATCCTGCGGTGCGTCCGGCCCTGCACACATCCTGCGGCGGGTCCTGCTCTGCGCTCTCTGATCTGTCTGATTTGGTTGCTGTATCATTGAACTGAATTAAATAAACGCTAAACCTGGTCAGCTTTGTCTCTCCTGGGTAATGGCAGTGACATCACCCAAACCACGATGACATCATCATGGTATCAGCAAGGTTAACAGTGACATTACAGGGAGCTGATGAGGTCACCACAGGGTGCTAGGTCACGTCAGTGACATTACAGGAGCCTATCGTTGGGTCACCATTGTGCGCATGACAGAGGGGGAAAACGCTGCTGTTGTCATCAAATGAGCCAGTGATGTCACGGAGGGAGCTAGCTCATTGGGGGAGGACCTGATGATGCCAGCTCCGGGTGTAGTGTAAGGCAGTAATGTCATAGCGACACGTGAACGGATGATGCGATAATGCGGCACTTACATGGCACACCGAGCCAGTGATGTCATAGGTAGCCATTGTTGTCAAAAAGCCAGTTACAATGTAGACAGCGATGCAGTGATGTCATAGACTGGGCATGCTAGTGATGTCATAAGGAAAGAAAGTGATGCCATATGGCACATTGTGCGTACAACTCCCAGTTCGTGAAGCTCACCCCCCCCCCCCTCTAATGTTCGTCCCCTCCCTGCTCACTCCGCGGAGTCTGCCAGTCGCCCCACCTCTCACGTTAGGGTGGGGTCCTGGCCTGAGTGGGGAGCCAGGGTTTCCGGCCTCCATCTGGGGTCACCCGGAAAGCGTGTGATGTCACTGGCGAAGGGGAGTCCAGGCTGTGTGGGGGGGTGGAGGAAGCCGTCCGGGAGAAGAGAGGCAGGAAGCGGGGGCGTGAGGGCTGCTGGGGTCTCAGAGGAGGAGCCGGGGGGCAAATAGAGAGATTCTCCTGAGAGCGAGAGGGGCGACGGTAAGACAGGCGAGAGGAAAACTCCAGGGGACCTGGGGGAGAGAGAGAGGAGGAAGAAGAAGAGAGAGGGGGGGAGAGATTTGGGGGTTAGAGAATGTGGTCGGGAGAATGTGGGGAGGAGAGAGAATGTAGGGGGGTTAGAGAGAGAATGTATGAGGCAGAGAGAGAGAATGTGAGAGGGAGAGAGAGAATGTGGAGAGGGGGAAAAGAGGGATGGAGGGAGGATAGGAGAGAGAAAAGGGGAAAGGAGAGAAAAGGGGAAAGGAGAGAGAAGGAAAAGAGAGAGGGAGAGGGAGAGAGGGTGAATGAGAGCACCCACCACCCTAAAAAAAAACCACAATCAATTCATTATAATCCTAAAAAGATCTCACTAATTACCACCCCCTCCCCCTCCCCCATTACACTTAAACTTGACTCCCTGCACTGGGTATTTATGACCATAGTAACTTGTTCACCAGATAATATGTAGGGTGCAATATTATTAGGGTCATGTGACTCACCAGTTCTGCCTCCAGTGCTCAGGAGCTGAAGCAGGGTCTCCAGGGGGCTGTGCCCCCTCAGAGAGGGGGTTGACTGTGGGGACCCCAAATCTCGGCTCCACTGCAGCATGTCAACTGTGCTGAGACACCCCGAATCGGACATCCTGCAGGGGGAGGAGATATAGGGAGCGGTTATATGAGGTAATAGGAGGAGTTATAGTGAGAAGTTATATGAAGCAATGGGAGGAGTTATAGTAAGGTTTTATGGGGTAATAGGAGTTATCAGGCGCGGTTATATGGGGTAATAGGAAGAGTTATAGGGAGCGGTTATATGGATTATTGTAAGGAGTTATAAGGAGAGGTTACAGTTGTGTGAAAAAGAAAGTACACCCTCGCTGAATTCTATGGTTTTACATATCAGGACATAATAACAATCATCTGTTCCTTAGCAGGTCTTAAAATTAGGTAAATACAACCTCAGATGAACAACAACAACACATGACATATTACACCGTGTCATGATTTATTTAACAAAAATAAAGCCAAAATGGAGAAGC
Organism: Ascaphus truei; assembly: GCF_040206685.1. Taxonomy (NCBI): domain Eukaryota; kingdom Metazoa; phylum Chordata; class Amphibia; order Anura; family Ascaphidae; genus Ascaphus; species Ascaphus truei. The sequence continues at coordinate 33,628,761 of NC_134498.1, forward strand.
CGTGTGTGAAAAACTAAGTACACCCTTACTGCTTCCATAGGAAGTAAGATGCTATGTAGCAGATAGGTGCTGCTAATCAAATGCCCTTGATTACTTGATCATCAGCAAGTGTGACCCCCTCCATAAAAGCTGAAGTTTTAGCAGTTTGCTGGTCTGGAGCATCCAGGTGTGTGTTGACACAATGCGAAGGATCAAAGACATCAGCAATGATCTTAGAGAAGCAATTCTTGCTGCCCATCCGCTTTATTAGTTACTGTCACCGTCAGAAGCGGTAAAGCCATTACACAGAGTTATGCTTTAACGCTGCAACTAAGACTGTGGTGACATCTATACCAATACTGCCACCTCTGGCATTAGGAGCAGTGATATAAGCTTAAACGCGGCATCTGCCATTCCATATTTTTATCTGTACAAGGAGGAGTCATTGGGTGCTACCAATCCACCAGTCCTCCACACGTATTCGAATAGGCTATGGCCTTCAGCCCACACACATTTATTTGTGGACTGTACCCCTAAGCAGTAGGACTGTGTGAGAACTGCGTGTAACTAGTGTATAACACACCAACCCAGTGGCACCATATTATCCAGGATTACAGCAGTTCCTAGATACCGGCATGTATGCTATTCAGTTATACTAGGGGGTCTATTATCCAGCCTAATATCAGGTACCTGTCGCTATATGAATGACATCCTCTTTGTACATTGCGTCGATCTGTGTTTCATATAACACGGCTATCACGTGTGTTTGTTTATGTCCCCCCGTATATTTTATAACAAACCAATAAAGGTTAATTTTTATATGATTTATCAACCCAACCAGAATTGAGTGCTAGTTTTAGGGACTCTTTCCTTGCTTCGGCAAGATCTTGTTAAACTGCATATAGTACAACTGATGTGACCTCCTTTGGAGCCGGGAAAGGAAGGTTTTACCCACACTCCAATATCTGGTTTCTATAGATTTACACCTTCATTTGTCCATTTTCAAATGATACACTATTGATAGTGGCTAGTGTATTCTTTGTTTTGTTATATGGATTATTGATACATATTGTCCCATGATACACCCTGTTTGCCCAGGTTCATGCATCTTACAGACGCACACATCTGGCATCTAGGACAATTATTGCTTATTAACTCTATTGTTATGAACTAATATGTAACTATAACAATACTCCCCTACTTCCTCTCCTATGTGACCGGTTTCATTCATTGTTCTCATTCTTGCTCCCCCCTCCCCCCCCCAACCCCCACAATGCTCAAAACACATTGTTCCTCCCCCAGTGCCTTTCTTTGATTGGCCACTTCCCAAGTGCTTCACATTTACCTAACTCTTGTTGTAATAGATTGCTCCTTTCCCCAGTGGTTCCACTCGATATCGTTCCCAGTAGTAAGAAATCCATTGTCACCCAATTATTCCTAATCGATTGTAGTGGGGATATTGTCCCTTTCCCTGTTGCTTCCTAATCTTATTGTTCCCTCAAAATCTGATTGCTTCCTTCCCACTGCTCTAAAAATATACAACTCTTGTCACAAATGCTAACAAATGACCATCACCATTACAAATGATTCCCTCATTATCCATACTCTTTACCTCTACACAGACTGCTCCAACACTAACGGACACCTTCATCGACTATCTCCACTGCTATTACCCCTAACCATTGATGAACTACCACTGTTCACCCAACCTCACAAATCATTATCAGTCCCTCACCAACCATCCTCTCCTCCACCCCGTCCTATCCTACCCTTCATCCACTCCATAGCACAATCACCTGTCCCTCCTTGCTACTCATCCTCCTTCCACGCCACTCCCTCCCCCCTCCTCCTCCTCCTCCTGCCCTCCCTTCCCCCAAGAGGCTCTGCCCCACCCATCCCTTCCTCAAATGCCACCATCCTTCTCAATCCCTGTACTAACCACAAGCCAATCTCCACTCACCATGCCAACCCCAGTCGTATGTATAAGGGATATAGTCGGTGATGCATTGGTATGTATTAGGGATATATTCGGTGATGCATTGGTATGTATTAGGGATATAGTCGGTGATGCATTGGTATGTATAGGGATATAGTCGGTGATGTATTGGTATGCATAAGGGATATATTCGGTGATGCATTTGTATGTATAAGGGATATAGTCGGTGATGCATTGGTATGTATAGTATAAGAGATATATTCGGGGATGCATTTGTATGTATAAGGGATATAGGGGCCTATGCAGAGAGCAGCGAATTTTAAAATTGGCGAATTTATTAAAAAGTAGCTTTTTTGGAGAGTTTTATTCTCCATATGCAGAAAAGTGCGAATTCTGCTATGTTTAACATGGATGTGTGTGGCGAGTTTAAATTGGCGAGATGCGCGCTTCAGAAACGTGTAAAAACAAATTCGCGCCTTTTTTTTCCCTTTGCAATGGCCGCGAGCGGCAGCTTCTTGCCAGTTTTTTCTGGCGAGGCAAAAAGGAGACAATCGCGCCATTTTATTGGCGCGAACAGCCGCTAGATGCCGTTCGCGCCTCTCTGCATTAGGATATTTTTAAAACTGGCGAGATTGAGGTTCTCGCCAGCCGCGAGGCGAGTTTTACAAATAGAAAATAAAAATTGGCGCGTTTTTCGGAACTCGCCATTTTCTGCTGCTTTCTGCGCGATTTTCTCCAAAAAATGGCGAATTTCAAAATAGCGCTGCTCTCTGCATAGGCCCCATAGTCGGTGATGCATTGGTATGTATAGTATAAGGGATATATTCGGTGATGCATTGGTATGTATAGTATAAGGGATATATTCGGGGATGCATTTGTATGTATAAGGGATATAGTCGGTGATGCATTGGTATGTATAGTATAAGGGATATATTCGGTGATGCATTGGTATGTATAGTATAAGGGATATATTCGGAGATGAATTTGTATGTATAAGGGATATAGTCGGTGATGCATTGGTATGTATAGTATAAGGGATATATTCGGTGATGCATTTGTATGTATAAGGGATATAGTCGGTGATGCATTGGTATGTATAGTATAAGGGATATATTCGGTGATGCATTTGTATGTATAAGGGATATAGTCGGTGATGCATTAGTATGTATAGTATAAGGGATATATTCGGTGATGCATTGGTATGTATAGTATAAGGGATATATTCGGTGATGCATTGGTATGTATTAGGGATATATTCAGTGATGTATTTGTAATGAATAAGGGATATATTCGGTGATGCATTGGTATGTACAGTATAAGGGATATATTCGGTGATGCATTGGTATGTACAGTATAAGGGATATATTCGGTGATGCATTGGTATGTACAGTATAAGGGATATATTCGGTGATGCATTGGTATGTACAGTATAAGGGATATATTCGGTGATGCATTGGTATGTATAGTATAAGGGATATAGTCGGTGATGCATTGGTATGTATAGTATAAGGGATATATTCGGTGATGCATTTGTATGTATAAGGGATATAGTCGGTGATGCATTAGTATGTATAGTATAAGGGATATATTCGGTGATGCATTGGTATGTATAGTATAAGGGATATATTCGGTGATGCATTGGTATGTATTAGGGATATATTCAGTGATGTATTTGTAATGAATAAGGGATATATTCGGTGATGCATTGGTATGTACAGTATAAGGGATATATTCGGTGATGCATTGGTATGTACAGTATAAGGGATATATTCGGTGATGCATTGGTATGTACAGTATAAGGGATATATTCGGTGATGCATTGGTATGTACAGTATAAGGGATATATTCGGTGATGCATTGGTATGTACAGTATAAGGGATATATTCGGTGATGCATTGGTATGTACAGTATAAGGGATATATTCGGTGAGGCATTGGTATGTACAGTATAAGGGATATATTCGGTGAGGCATTGGTATGTACAGTATAAGGGATATATTCGGTGAGGCATTGGTATGTACAGTATAAGGGATATATTCGGTGATGCATTGGTATGTACAGTATAAGGGATATATTCGGTGATGCATTGGTATGTACAGTATAAGGGATATATTCGGTGATGCATTGGTATGTACAGTATAAGGGATATATTCGGTGATGCATTGGTATGTACAGTATAAGGGATATATTCGGTGATGCATTGGTATGTACAGTATAAGGGATATATTCGGTGATGCATTGGTATGTACAGTATAAGGGATATATTCGGTGATGCATTGGTATGTACAGTATAAGGGATATATTCGGTGATGCATTGGTATGTACAGTATAAGGGATATATTCGGTGATGCATTGGTATGTACAGTATAAGGGATATATTCGGTGATGCATTGGTATGTACAGTATAAGGGATATATTCGGTGATGCATTGGTATGTACAGTATAAGGGATATATTCAGTGAGGCATTGGTATGTACAGTATAAGGGATATATTCGGTGAGGCATTGGTATGTACAGTATAAGGGATATATTCGGTGAGGCATTGGTATGTACAGTATAAGGGATATATTCGGTGAGGCATTGGTATGTACAGTATAAGGGATATATTCGGTGAGGCATTGGTATGTACAGTATAAGGGATATATTCGGTGAGGCATTGGTATGTACAGTATAAGGGATATATTCGGTGAGGCATTGGTATGTACAGTATAAGGGATATATTCGGAGAGGCATTGGTATGTACAGTATAAGGGATATATTCGGTGAGGCATTGGTATGTACAGTATAAGGGATATATTCGGTGAGGCATTGGTATGTACAGTATAAGGGATATATTCGGTGAGGCATTGGTATGTACAGTATAAGGGATATATTCGGTGAGGCATTGGTATGTACAGTATAAGGGATATATTCGGTGAGGCATTGGTATGTACAGTATAAGGGATATATTCGGTGAGGCATTGGTATGTACAGTATAAGGGATATATTCGGTGATGCATTGGTATGTACAGTATAAGGGATATATTCGGTGATGCATTGGTATGTACAGTATAAGGGATATATTCGGTGATGCATTGGTATGTACAGTATAAGGGATATATTCGGTGATGCATTGGTATGTACAGTATAAGGGATATATTCGGTGATGCATTGGTATGTACAGTATAAGGGATATATTCGGTGATGCATTGGTATGTACAGTATAAGGGATATATTCGGTGATGCATTGGTATGTATTAGGGATATATTCGGTGATGTATTTGTAATGAATAAGGGATATATTCGGTGATGCATTGGTATGTACAGTATAAGGGATATATTCGGTGATGCATTGGTATGTACAGTATAAGGGATATATTCGGTGATGCATTGGTATGTACAGTATAAGGGATATATTCGGTGATGCATTGGTATGTACAGTATAAGGGATATATTCGGTGATGCATTGGTATGTACAGTATAAGGGATATATTCGGTGATGCATTGGTATGTACAGTATAAGGGATATATTCGGTGATGCATTGGTATGTACAGTATAAGGGATATATTCGGTGATGCATTGGTATGTACAGTATAAGGGATATATTCGGTGATGCATTGGTATGTACAGTATAAGGGATATATTCGGTGATGCATTGGTATGTACAGTATAAGGGATATATTCGGTGATGCATTGGTATGTACAGTATAAGGGATATATTCGGTGATGCATTGGTATGTACAGTATAAGGGATATATTCGGTGATGCATTGGTATGTACAGTATAAGGGATATATTCGGTGATGCATTGGTATGTACAGTATAAGGGATATATTCGGTGATGCATTGGTATGTACAGTATAAGGGATATATTCGGTGATGCATTGGTATGTACAGTATAAGGGATATATTCGGTGATGCATTGGTATGTACAGTATAAGGGATATATTCGGTGATGCATTGGTATGTACAGTATAAGGGATATATTCGGTGATGCATTGGTATGTACAGTATAAGGGATATATTCAGTGAGGCATTGGTATGTACAGTATAAGGGATATATTCGGTGAGGCATTGGTATGTACAGTATAAGGGATATATTCGGTGAGGCATTGGTATGTACAGTATAAGGGATATATTCGGTGAGGCATTGGTATGTACAGTATAAGGGATATATTCGGTGAGGCATTGGTATGTACAGTATAAGGGATATATTCGGTGAGGCATTGGTATGTACAGTATAAGGGATATATTCGGAGAGGCATTGGTATGTACAGTATAAGGGATATATTCGGTGAGGCATTGGTATGTACAGTATAAGGGATATATTCGGTGAGGCATTGGTATGTACAGTATAAGGGATATATTCGGTGAGGCATTGGTATGTACAGTATAAGGGATATATTCGGTGAGGCATTGGTATGTACAGTATAAGGGATATATTCGGTGAGGCATTGGTATGTACAGTATAAGGGATATATTCGGTGATGCATTGGTATGTACAGTATAAGGGATATATTCGGTGATGCATTGGTATGTACAGTATAAGGGATATATTCGGTGATGCATTGGTATGTACAGTATAAGGGATATATTCGGTGATGCATTGGTATGTACAGTATAAGGGATATATTCGGTGATGCATTGGTATGTACAGTATAAGGGATATATTCGGTGATGCATTGGTATGTACAGTATAAGGGATATATTCGGTGATGCATTGGTATGTATTAGGGATATATTCGGTGATGTATTTGTAATGAATAAGGGATATATTCGGTGATGCATTGGTATGTACAGTATAAGGGATATATTCGGTGATGCATTGGTATGTACAGTATAAGGGATATATTCGGTGATGCATTGGTATGTACAGTATAAGGGATATATTCGGTGATGCATTGGTATGTACAGTATAAGGGATATATTCGGTGATGCATTGGTATGTACAGTATAAGGGATATATTCGGTGATGCATTGGTATGTACAGTATAAGGGATATATTCGGTGATGCATTGGTATGTACAGTATAAGGGATATATTCGGTGATGCATTGGTATGTACAGTATAAGGGATATATTCGGTGATGCATTGGTATGTACAGTATAAGGGATATATTCGGTGATGCATTGGTATGTACAGTATAAGGGATATATTTGGTGATGCATTGGTATGTACAGTATAAGGGATATATTCGGTGATGCATTGGTATGTACAGTATAAGGGATATATTCGGTGATGCATTGGTATGTACAGTATAAGGGATATATTCGGTGATGCATTGGTATGTACAGTATAAGGGATATATTCGGTGATGCATTGGTATGTACAGTATAAGGGATATATTCGGTGATGCATTGGTATGTACAGTATAAGGGATATATTCGGTGATGCATTGGTATGTACAGTATAAGGGATATATTCGGTGATGCATTGGTATGTACAGTATAAGGGATATATTCGGTGATGCATTGGTATGTACAGTATAAGGGATATATTCGGTGATGCATTGGTATGTACAGTATAAGGGATATATTCGGTGATGCATTGGTATGTACAGTATAAGGGATATATTCGGTGATGCATTGGTATGTACAGTATAAGGGATATATTCGGTGATGCATTGGTATGTACAGTATAAGGGATATATTCGGTGATGCATTGGTATGTACAGTATAAGGGATATATTCGGTGATGCATTGGTATGTACAGTATAAGGGATATATTCGGTGATGCATTGGTATGTACAGTATAAGGGATATATTCGGTGATGCATTGGTATGTACAGTATAAGGGATATATTCGGTGATGCATTGGTATGTACAGTATAAGGGATATATTCGGTGATGCATTGGTATGTACAGTATAAGGGATATATTCGGTGATGCATTGGTATGTACAGTATAAGGGATATATTCGGTGATGCATTGGTATGTACAGTATAAGGGATATATTCGGTGATGCATTGGAATGTACAGTATAAGGGATATATTCGGTGATGCATTGGTATGTACAGTATAAGGGATATATTCGGTGATGCATTGGTATGTACAGTATAAGGGATATATTCGGTGATGCATTGGTATGTACAGTATAAGGGATATATTCGGTGATGCATTGGTATGTACAGTATAAGGGATATATTCGGTGATGCATTGGTATGTACAGTATAAGGGATATATTCGGTGATGCATTGGTATGTACAGTATAAGGGATATATTCGGTGATGCATTGGTATGTACAGTATAAGGGATATATTCGGTGATGCATTGGTATGTACAGTATAAGGGATATATTCGGTGATGCATTGGTATGTACAGTATAAGGGATATATTCGGTGATGCATTGGTATGTACAGTATAAGGGATATATTCGGTGATGCATTGGTATGTACAGTATAAGGGATATATTCGGTGATGCATTGGTATGTACAGTATAAGGGATATATTCGGTGATGCATTGGTATGTACAGTATAAGGGATATATTCGGTGATGCATTGGTATGTACAGTATAAGGGATATATTCGGTGATGCATTGGTATGTACAGTATAAGGGATATATTCGGTGATGCATTGGTATGTACAGTATAAGGGATATATTCGGTGATGCATTGGTATGTACAGTATAAGGGATATATTCGGTGATGCATTGGTATGTACAGTATAAGGGATATATTCGGTGATGCTTTGGTATGTACAGTATAAGGGATATATTCGGTGATGCATTGGTATGTACAGTATAAGGGATATATTCGGTGATGCATTGGTATGTACAGTATAAGGGATATATTCGGTGATGCATTGGTATGTACAGTATAAGGGATATATTCGGTGATGCATTGGTATGTACAGTATAAGGGATATATTCGGTGATGCTTTGGTATGTACAGTATAAGGGATATATTCGGTGATGCATTGGTATGTACAGTATAAGGGATATATTCGGTGATGCATTGGTATGTACAGTATAAGGGATATATTCGGTGATGCATTGGTATGTACAGTATAAGGGATATATTCGGTGATGCATTGGTATGTACAGTATAAGGGATATATTCGGTGATGCATTGGTATGTACAGTATAAGGGATATATTCGGTGATGCATTGGTATGTACAGTATAAGGGATATATTCGGTGATGCATTGGTATGTACAGTATAAGGGATATATTCGGTGATGCATTGGTATGTACAGTATAAGGGATATATTCGGTGATGCATTGGTATGTACAGTATAAGGGATATATTCGGTGATGCATTGGTATGTACAGTATAAGGGATATATTCGGTGATGCATTGGTATGTACAGTATAAGGGATATATTCGGTGATGCATTGGTATGTACAGTATAAGGGATATATTCGGTGATGCATTGGTATGTACAGTATAAGGGATATATTCGGTGATGCATTGGTATGTACAGTATAAGGGATATATTCGGTGATGCATTGGTATGTACAGTATAAGGGATATATTCGGTGATGCATTGGTATGTACAGTATAAGGGATATATTCGGTGATGCATTGGTATGTACAGTATAAGGGATATATTCGGTGATGCATTGGTATGTACAGTATAAGGGATATATTCGGTGATGCATTGGTATGTACAGTATAAGGGATATATTCGGTGATGCATTGGTATGTACAGTATAAGGGATATATTCGGTGATGCATTGGTATGTACAGTATAAGGGATATATTCGGTGATGCATTGGTATGTACAGTATAAGGGATATATTCGGTGATGCATTGGTATGTACAGTATAAGGGATATATTCGGTGATGCATTGGTATGTACAGTATAAGGGATATATTCGGTGATGCATTGGTATGTACAGTATAAGGGATATATTCGGTGATGCATTGGTATGTACAGTATAAGGGATATATTCGGTGATGCATTGGTATGTACAGTATAAGGGATATATTCGGTGATGCATTGGTATGTACAGTATAAGGGATATATTCGGTGATGCATTGGTATGTACAGTATAAGGGATATATTCGGTGATGCATTGGTATGTACAGTATAAGGGATATATTCGGTGATGCATTGGTATGTACAGTATAAGGGATATATTCGGTGATGCATTGGTATGTACAGTATAAGGGATATATTCGGTGATGCATTGGTATGTACAGTATAAGGGATATATTCGGTGATGCATTGGTATGTACAGTATAAGGGATATATTTGGTGATGCATTGGTATGTACAGTATAAGGGATATATTCGGTGATGCATTGGTATGTACAGTATAAGGGATATATTCGGTGATGCATTGGTATGTACAGTATAAGGGATATATTCGGTGATGCATAGGTATGTACAGTATAAGGGATATATTCGGTGATGCATTGGTATGTATAGTATAAGGGATATATTCGGTGATGCATTGGTATGTACAGTATATAGAAGAAAAGGAACCTCACTCGAACTGTATCTAACTGTGTGCTGCCTGGAGAGAGCTGAAAGAAAAAAAAAGTACACAGGGGTACTTGGAGGAAAAGAATTCCCTTATAGGCACACCACAGTACGGTAATGTCAGTGTAATTAAAAATAATCTTTCATTAGCGAAATTGATTAAAAAAAACTGGGCATCTAATATTCTAACAAATATAGATCACATACATAAAAATAAAAATGGATCACTTAGTGATCTTGTCTGTCTAGAACTACAGTAGGTACAGGAACAGATATCCCCGTCTAGACCAGGTAAGTATACATTCTGTGTATTTAGTGTTTGTACCTATATATGTACCTATAGAAGAATATGCTACCACTGAAACATATAGATACATGTGATTAGAGGTACCACACTCAATGAGCAAACACCCCTATTGTCTGAGATTACTTTCAAGCTAACTATAGGAGTTAGTATCTATCTGTTGTGCAAACATAGGTATACATGTTAAGATGTGCAGCTATCTCTAGAATTAGGTGAAATAATAGGTGTGTGATCAGCGCTTATGTAAACAACAATTATATACAATAATGAACCTTAGATACAGAGTCCCAATGGTAGTCCTGGAGCTGCCTTGAAAAGAATAATCTGGTATCTTCTACCCAGAGTTGGATTAAGAGCTGGAAATTATCTTTTCTGGCGCTGAGGTGAGATGTTTGAAGAATATACTTGCAATCTCTTCTGTTGAACAGTGACCTCAGGAAAAGGAAAGAAAAAAGACAAAACATGCAGAGAACCTGCAATGGTGTATTACCCAAGGGATGACAGGGTTATGCAATGAAGGAGCAATTTATTAAATTAAAATAGCAAGGTTAAAATAACCATGGATGACATTGTTATACACACATATATAAAAAAAACATGTAAAATACAGATTAAACTATTAGAATGATGGACTCGTGCCTCAGCACTCTCTTGCACTGCGGTGCTTAGTCCAGCCATTCTTATTCTTTGCTCCGTCTGGTATAAAATTGGAATCCTACTCACCAGAAGTGAATAGGAAATAAGCACTTGGTTTATGGTCTTTGCCGTTGATATCGCCGTTCGCCTGGTGCTGTGTTTGCCTCTGATGCCGGGGATCCGATTCAGTGCTTCCACAAGCCTTGCTTCCTGGATTGCACACGATCTGCACGGCTCGATGACGTCACCAGTGTTGAATTTCAGCTACGGTGGCTCAACGGTGCCAAAAAACCTTCCGACGCGTTTCGAAAGTACAAATGATGTCTCTCTTCGTACTCTTCGTAAACCAAGTGCTTATTTCCTATTCACTTCTGGTGAGTAGGATTCCAATTTTATACCAGACGGAGCAAAGAATAAGAATTGCTGGACTAAGCACCGCAGTGCAAGAGAGTGCTGAGGCACGAGTCCATCATTCTAATAGTTTAATCTGTATTTTACATGTTTTTTTTATATATCTGTGTACAGTATAACAATGTCATCCATGGTTATTTTAACCTTGCTATTTTAATTTAATAAATTGCTCCTTCATTGCATAACCCTGTCATCCCTTGGGTAATACACCATTGCAGGTTCTCTGCATGTTTTGTCTTTTTTCTTTCCTTTTCCTGAGGTCACTGTTCAACAGAAGAGATTGCAAGTACATTCTTCAAACACCTCACCTCAGTGCCAGAAAAGATAATTTCCAGCTCTATCTCTAGAATTAGGTGATATAAAAAGCACTGTTTATATAACTTGATGCTGTTTCCGCTCTGCGAGGTATAGAAAAACCTGTTGGGTCCTCCTTGTAGTTCCTCTGTACTGGAAAAGGGACAACGTGTGTCACAAAGGTAAGTAAACAGGAGACTAGTGGTTGATGTACTAGTAGGCACTACCAGTAATAGGTGTCTATTGGTCAAAGTGTGAATACATCATTAACCCTTAGTATGAGAGGGTAATGAGTAGCGCCAGGTGTGCTGGCTGGAGTGCTCTGGAGATTGCCTATAGGAATGATGGAACCTGCGTACCACGTTTAAAGTACATCATGAAGGAAGGGGTGAAGGAGGTGGTCTCATAGCACAGCTCCTGAAAGATTGCCAAAATACTGCTGGTCAAAGGGTGTACACTTATCTGCGGTAAGTCCGCCGGTTGGCCTCAGTGTGCCGCGCGAGGAGCACAAAAAAAAACTAAACTGCCTGCTGCGGGTATAATGCCATTTCTGGCCAATGAACATAAGGCGTCTCCTTGGTGCATGCGGAGTCACGGACGCCTCTGACCCCCGGTGATCCTGCTAACTGGCTGTAACCCGACGTACGTGTCGGCGTTGCTAAGTCACGCCTTCTTCCGGGGTGGGCGTTAGTAGCGTCATTGTCCACCCCTTTAAACTTTTCGGTTGTCATGGCAACCTGCCTGCAGCTTTGTCATGTGATTAATTCATATGTTGTGGACGCTAAAAAACTTCAAAAGATATGCTTTGAGTTTTAACTTTTCCATTTTATAGCAGAAGTGTTGTTACATGCAGAATAGCAAATTACAGTATTTTACGTCTTCTGAACTCTCTACGAGTCCTACCTACGTATTTGAGTCCGCATGAACATGTGGCTAGCTAGATAATACCAGCAGATTTACAATTTAGAAAGTTTTTTAAATGATAGGTATTTGTGCCATTCCAATAGGTGAATATTTTGCTTGTAGTGACAAGTTTGCACGCTCTACACTTGTGGCATTTAAAGCATCCGATTGTTTGTTTTCCTAGCCATGTGACTGCTGTATTTTTTCTTGAACAGTGACTCCTCACTAGCAGGTCCTACAGGTTTTTATAACGTGTCCTTTACTCCCTGTTGGCAGGACCCCTTTACCGCAATACTAGTGGCGTTTCTTTATACTTGAAAAACTCTAGCACCCTCCTTGGCGTTTGAGCGGGGTACACCCACCCCCTAGGGGCACCCTCTATTCTACAATGGATGCCAATACAACTAACTATTACACACCTGGCGCTACTCATTACCCTCTCATACTAAGGGTTAATGATGTATTCACACTTTGACCAATAGACACCTAATACAGATAGTGCCTACTATCCTTTTTCCAGTACAGAGGAACTACCGGGAGGACCCAACAGGTTTTTCTATGCCTCGCAGAGAGGAAACAGCGTCAAGTTATATAAACAGTGCTTTTTATAACACCTAATTCTGGAGATAGCTGCACGTCTTAACATATATGCCTTTGTTTGCCCAACAGATAGATACCAACTCCTATAGTTAGCTTGAAATTAATCTCAGGCAATAGGAGAGTTTGCTCATTGAGGGTGGTACCTCTAACCACATATTCAAAGTTTGGCGCCAAGATAGAGGATGTGTAACTGATTAGAACTACAGCTCGGTGGTTCCGGATCTTGAACCACTAAGCTCTAGTTCTAATCAGTTATGCATACCCTGTCTTGGTGCCAAACTTTGAACCCTGACGGGACGTCAGCTGTGGACGCAGAGCTGGAGGAAGAGTAACCCGAATGGATGAAGGCTGAGTGGGAAACGAGGAACAGCGGTCTAGTTGCATCGCTGCATCCCTGGAGTGGAGAACCCAGAGGAGGAATGTCCTCTATACATATGGACAGGTATCCTTGGCTTCCCAGCAGTATTTGTTCCCTGGAGCAATCACAGATCCCGAACCACGCAAGCCACGTGTGCGTGAACCTGGACAGACGATCACGTCGGCAGACAGGGGAGGTGAGAACCAGTGTACTAGGTTCTAGCCGTAACGCGGACACCGTGGTGAGAGAACTGCTTCTGCCATTACAGTATAGGTACTCTCTATTGCCTCCACTAGCACCTACCCCACGTTGGATCGGATAAGCCGTGAGCACACACGCCAGACAGGAGGCGGCGGTGTTATAATAAGTGAAAGAAAATCTACATGCTGAGACAACAAACTACACAGAAGCCAAGGTAAATATCAGGACATATTGTGCCAAGAGGACATTTTAATATGCTAAGAATATCTTGCAAGCTGCGTGCATATATATCTTCCCATGCATTACACCTATACGGTGTTGAAGTATTTTTTGTGACATATCCTTTATAAATTGATTTTGGTACAGTTTATACATACCCGTTGAAAGATCAGTGTCGCAGTTCTGTGTAGCTGCACACCAATCAGGTAGAATCTAACTTAAAATCAGAGATATAGAGGACCCCCTGTTTGTCTCCGTTTCCGGAATGATAAATAAAGCGCTTTATTCAATCAACTATTGAAGTGATTCAGGAACCCCTCCTTATATGTCTTCTCATCACTAACCTTTGTCTCTATGGATTGAGGGTAAATGGACATATATTAAGTCGGATGTGTATTAGAGCATATTATTGCTTTATATTATTCAGTTCCCGTAAGGTTGAGGTATCTTAAGTCTTATTCTAGATATTTTTATTGTTGCTTGTGTATTTTAATAAATGTGCATGTCATACGTTATGTACCTGTTTTGAATGCTTCATCCTTAGGCACCTCGGCACAGCAAGCTCTGTATTCCATATAGATAATTGGCTTTATGCGCCAGAGTTTTTTTCTGTTTTTTCTTGTTTGTCTATTTGCTTATAGGGGAATCAAGAACCCAATGCAGAACACCAATCCTCTTCAAGGACCCATAAACATTACGGTATTAGGTAACCCTAACAGATTATAATCTAATAATCACTTTTCATTATTTTTAGTTATTTCACTTTAGCGCCCCTTATTGTTTCACTATTGTGCACTACTTCTCTTAAGGGGGCACCGGCAGCCGAAGCAGGGAAACCCCGCCAGGTCAAAAATGTTATCCGTGCAAAAACTAAGGTCCATCGCACTCTCCAGGTGTAGATTTTAAAATAATTTATTACATCCAACGGAAAACAAAAGTTACGAAGCGCGACGTTTCAAACCACTCAGGTTGTGCTGGACAAAGAACCTGGGCGGTAACTTCTGTTATTCTGTTGGATATAAGAAATCATTTTTAATTCTAGGACATAGAATCCAAAGAATGGCAGCGCACAGCAAAAGTGAGGAAGGGCTGGACGTGAAGCTCCGAGAATACAAAATGTATCTTGCGCTATGAGCAAACATGTATGGGTGCAGGTAAGTCCTCTGACGCGTTTCACACCTGCGAAGGTGCTTTATCATATATATATATACACACATACATACATACACACACAGTGAGACTTACTGGGCGCTGGAGAATTTTCTGCGTAATAAGTAATCAATAACTTCCGGATCCGTCTGCAGCAAACTGATTAATATGTCCCGGTGTGTGAGACAGGGGACCTGCAAGACAGGGAAACGGTGTGACAGGGACAAGACTGGGACACAGTGTGACAGAGACAAGACTGGGACAAAGAGTGACAGGGACAAGACTGGGACATAGTGTGACTGGGACACTGTTGTATATTGGGGGAGGCTGGCATTGTGTGCATATATGTGGGGAGGCTGGCAGTGTGTGTGTATATACTGTGTGTGTATATATATATATATGCTATATATATATAGCAACTGTAAATATTCCTGTATATTCATTTGCATGTCTTAGACAGGTCTGCAACCCTGTCTTTCACCATTATCACCCAGCAAACAGCACTTCCACTGCAGCAAGGGATTCTGGGAAATGACATGCAAATGAGCACACAGTGCCACTTTTTATTATCTCATGCTCACATTACATGAGCAACCCTTAGCCAATGCATGCTGCTTTAAACACAGCTGAATATACAGGAATATTTACAGTTGCTTTATGCTTTACTGTGGAGGGTTTTAGTCACTTTTTTTACCCACCATAACCTTAATAGTCGTGGTATATATATATATATATATATATATATATATATATATATATATATATATATATATATATATATATATATATATATATATATATATATATATATATATATATAAAATAAAAAAATAAATAGATGATACCGTTCTGTGGCTAACGAAATGCTTTTATTTGTGCGAGCTTTCGAGATACACTGATCTCTTCTTCCGGCGATGTTACAATGAATGAAGCAAGCAAAAGCTATACTATAAACAGTGTCTATTGGAATGTTATCTGTGCTGGTCCTTCCCCTGGTGTGGATGTGTTTTATGGCTGGAGGTGTCAAAAGGTTACTGAAAGCAAGTGATGAAAGAGTGTGTATGTGTATCAGTGTGAATAAAAATGAATGGAGAGCCCACAGTATATACAGTGCCCCACAAAAGGTGTGTGTGGAGTGGGAGCGGACACAAATGGTGTGGGTGGGTGTGGAAATGCGAGAGTCAGCAGCACAACCAAAAGTGTGTGTGGATATGTATGCACACACAGCTGTCTCTCACACATACTTATACTCCTTGTTTTTCAATCCCTATACACCAGTGGGGACCACAGGGTATCCACACACACTTTTGGTTGTGCTGCTGACTCTCGCATTTCCACACCCACCCACACCATTTGTGTCCGCTCCCACTCCACACACACCTTTTGTGGGGCACTGTATATACTGTGGGCTCGCCATTCATTTTTATTCACACTGATACACATACACACTCTTTCATCACTTGCTTTCAGTAACCTTTTGACACCTCCAGCCATAAAACACATCCACACCAGGGGAAGGACCAGCACATATAACATTCCAATAGACACTGTTTATAGTATAGCTTTTGCTTGCTTCATTCATTGTAACATCGCCGGAAGAAGAGATCAGTGTATCTCGAAAGCTCGCACAAATAAAAGCATTTCGTTAGCCACAGAACGGTATCATCTATTTATTTTTTGATTATTGAAGCTCGGCTAACACGGTACTGATACCTCTACATATATATATATATACACATATACAGTCATGTGAAAAAAGAAAGTACACCCTCATTGAATTCTATGGTTTTACATATCAGGGCATAACAATCACCTGTTCCTTAGCAGGTCTTAAAATTAGGTAAATACAACCTCAGATGAACAACAACACATGACATATTACACCGTGTCATGATTTATTTAACAAAAATAAAGCCAAAACGGAGAAGCCATGAGTGAAAAACTAAGTACACCTTATGATTCAATAGCTTGTAGAACCACCTTTAGCAGCAATAACTTGAAGTAATCATTTTCTGTATGACTCTCACATCGTTTTGGAGGAATTTTGGCCCACTTCTTTACAACGTTGTCTCAGTTCATTGAGGTTTGTGGGCATTTGTTTATGTACAGCTCTCTTAAGGTCCAGCCACAGCATTTCAATCGGGTTGAGGTCTGGACGTTGACTGGGCCATTGCAACACCTTGATTCTTTTCTTTTTCAGCCATTCTGTTGTAGATTGGCTGGTGTGCTTGGGATCCTTGTCCTGTTGCATGACACAATTTCGGCCAAGCTTTAGCTATCGGACAGATGGCCTCACATTTGACTCTAGAATACTTTGGTATACAGAGGAGTTCATGGTCGACGCAATGACTGCAAGGTTCCCAGGTCCTGTGGCTGCAAAAAAAAAGCCAAAATCATCACCCCTCCACCACCGTGCTTGACAGTTGGTATGAGGTGTTTGTGCTGATATGCTGTGTTTGGTTTTCTCCAAACGTGGAGCCGTGCATTATGGCCAAACATCTCCACTTTGGTCTTGTCTGTCCAAAGGACATTGTTCCAGAAGTCTTGTGGTTTGTTCAGATGCAACTTTGCAAACCTAAGCCGTGCTGCCATGTTCTTTTTAGAAAGAGGCTTTCTCCTGGCAACCCTTCCAAACAAACCGTACTTGTTCAGTCTTTTTCTAATTATACTGTCATGAACTTTAACATTTAACATGCTAACTGAGGCCTGTAGAGTCTGAGATGTAACTCTTGGGTATTTTGCAATTTCTCTGACCTTGGAGTGAATTTGCTGGGATGTCCACTCCTGGGAAGATTGGCAACTGTCTTGAATGTTTTCCACTTTTAAATAATCTTTCTCACTGTTGAATGATGGACTTTAAATTGTTTGGAAATGGCCTTATAACCCTTCCCAGATTGATGGGCAGCAACAATTAGTTCTCTAAGGTCATTGCTGATGTCTTTCCTCCTTGGCATTGTGTTAACACACACCTGGATGCTCCAGACCAGCAAACTGCTAAAAACTTCGGCTTTTATAGAGGTGGTCACACTTGCTGATGATCAATTAATCAAGGGCATTTGATTAGCAACAGCTGTCTGCTACTTAGCATCTTAATTCCTATGGAAGCAGTAAGGATGTACTTAGTTTTTCACACATGGCTTCTCCATTTTGGCTTTATTTTTGTTAAATAAATCATGACACGGTGTAATATGTCATGTGTTGTTGTTCATCTGAGGTTGTATTTACCTAATTTTTAGACCTGCTAAGGAACAGATGATTGTTATTATGTCCTGATGGTACATATGATGAGAAGGCTGGCACTGTCTGTATATATGGGAGAGGTTGGCATTGTGAGTATATATGGGGGAGGCTTGTACTGTGTATATATGGGGAGGCTGACACTGTATGTATATGGGGGAAGGCTGGCACTATGTGTATATATAGGTGAAGGCTGTCACTGTGTGTATATGGGGGAGGCTGGCACTGTGTGTGTATATGGGGGAGGCGGCACTGTGTGTGTGTATATGGGGGAGGCTGGCACTGTGTGTGTATATGGGGTAGGTTGGCATTGTGAGTATATATGGGGGAGGCTTGTACTGTGTATATATGGGGAGGCTGACACTGTATGTATATGGGGGAAGGCTGGCACTATGTGTATATATAGGTGAAGGCTGTCACTGTGTGTATATGGGGGAGGCTGGCACTGTGTGTGTATATGGGGGAGGCCGGCACTGTGTGTGTATATGGGGGAGGCCGGCACTGTGTGTGTGTATATGGGGGTAGGCTGGCACTGTGTGTGTATATAGAGGGAGTCTGGCACCGCCGCTGTTCGCACCATGTACAGCTCCTGGTGATGCTGTATTAGTGTTTCCGTCACCCTGATCTGCGCTCCGCTGTCCTGCATGCTCTGCACATCGTGCTCTGCAGCCCTATCGCTCTGCAGCAGGTTCGGCCCAAATATGGTGGCGAGGTTAGAGGCGGACATTTTATTACCGGGCACCTGTGGGCGAGAGAGCAGAGATACATACAGCACACACAGAGGCACAACGCTCTGCACACGCACACAGCGCTCTGCAGACACACATGTACAGTGCCATGTACACACAGACACACAGTGCTCTGCACACACCACCGTGCTCTGCATATGCAGCACTCTGTGCTCACAGACAGCGCTTTGCACACACACAGCGCTCTGCACACACACAAGTAAAGTGCTATGTACACACACACAGTGCTCTGCAGACACCACCGTGCTCTGCATACGCAGTGCTCTGCACACACACAGCGCTCTGCACACACACAAGTAAAGTGCTATGTACACACAGATACACAGTTCTCTGCACACACACAAACTGCTCTGCATACGCAGCGCTCTACACACACATAGTGCTCTGTGCAATCACAGGAATAGCGCTCTGCAAACACGCACACACGCCGCTCTTCTCACCTGTTCCCCCGTGGCGCCGCTCGTGTCCTGCGCTTGCAGAGCCACCTTATGCAGAAGCTGCAGCAGGCGAAGCAGTGTGTCCGCATTACAGGGGGGAAGCAGGAAAAGCAGGAACTGCAGAGCGCAAAGCCGCTCCGCGGGGTCCAAACCTGCAGCACAGGAGAGTCTGTGTTACACACACGGCAGTGCTATACCTGCACCCTGTATATTTACCCACTGTGTATATAAACGCTGGATATTTACCCGCTGTGTATATAAACGCTGGATATTTACAGTAACAGAGGAGTGGGAGGGAGTAGGGGGTATGATACCTTTTATTGGGCCAACAAGAAGTTGATATGTTACAAGCTTTCCAACCTCTCAGGGTCCTTCATCGGGTATGGCAGAAATACAGACACACAATATTGTGTGTGCAAGAGGGATATCTGGTTACAGTAGATGTTGAGAGGAAGTGGGAATAAGATAAGGTGCAAGCTGGTAGCCTGGTGTGAACATCAACAGTAGAGACATAAAAGGCTTTCTCTATTGAAATGCAAAAGCAGCCCGGACAGTCAGGCTAGGTCCCCGCTATGGTGCGCGCTGCAGGGTCAAGAACCGCCCCTCAATGGGGCCGGGCCCGCAGCCAGGGTTGGCAGCCGCGTTGCGCGACCAGATTTTTCTGAAGACAGGAAAACTGTGTTCAGATCTGGCGACGGAGCGCTGGCCATGCTCCCCCGGCAGTTCAGCCAATGAGGGTGAACCTGCCGGGTGACGTCATGGCGGCACCCCCCACTTCGCCCAAAGTCACTGGTTCATGCCTTTGTGTTGGCGCAGTTGGACTTTGGGAATGCCTTATATGCGAGACTACCGGTGTGCCTGATGCGGAGGCTCCAGCTGGTGCAGAGCGCTGCAGCTCGGATGCTGAGACGTGTTTCTCGCTTTGAGAACATTACTCCCATCTCTCGCGATCTGCACCGGCTTCCAGTGGTCTTCTGGGTTCGGTTCAAGTTGGCCTTAATGACCTTGCAAGGTCAAGGGCCTGCCTATCTACAGTCTCGATTGAAGCAGAAGAGGGATACTGGCCATGATCTCAGGTCCCCAGAGGGGGTCTGCCTCTCCGTGCCAAGGATACTGCTTCCAGCGCAGGGCGGGCCTTCTCGTGTGCACCTTCAGGGGTCTGGAACTCGCTTCGGGCTCGGTGTAAGACTTACCTCTTCCTTCTGGCTTGTCCTGTCTAGCAAGACAGTTGTATATCATTTGAATTGGTTTAACGGTAAAGTATTGAGATGCCCCCTTAAGTGGAGGCGTGTTTTTTACGCAAAACTAAATAATGATCATTGATGATTGATGATACCACGGATGAACATCTTGACGAAGCTTGTGTATGCGAAATGCGTAGGGTTACGTTTATTCCCTGGACTATTGGACTCTACACTTGACGGGTGAGGCGAGAGACGCTGTGCCTGTGACGTCATCACCCCGGTCCGGATACCTGTAAACGTGAGGAATTGGCGTGCAGGAGAGCAGCTTGGGATCCGTCCGTGCAGAGACAAATACCTAATCCTCATTATTGGGCTCTTTCCCAGAATATGCCCGATTTTACAGCAAAAATTGTAAGTGCGATTTTATTTGATACAAAGTTTCGTGTCCCAGATCTGCACGATGTCCGTTTCTCATATTTGAGGTGGAATACAAGAGGACAGGAAATTAGATCAAAATCACATACCGTGACAAGATCCAGATCTCCATTCATGGTTATAGGCCTTAAAACAAGAAGCACTTTGATCTGCAAAGAAGTCTTTTAAGAGTTGTAACAGACTACACTATTTTGTTTCTCTTTCTTGTCTTTGGCGCCTAGGTAATTTTTTGTATTTGAGAACACTGTGCGCTTTCTTTTTCTTTACATATACACGCACACGCGCACACATATATTGTATTGTATTGTATGTCTTTATTTATATAGCGCCATAAATATACATAGCGCTTCCCAGTAGTAATACATGTTGTAATCATATAAATAACAAATAATATAAATAACAGGACATATATACATACATACACACACACACCTCCCCTCCATCCCTTTACCTCTGCTGGGGGGGAGAAGAGAAGGGAAGCTGGTTCCTGGTCAGGACACACACACTGACACACACACCGTACCTCCACTGGGGGGGGAGGAGAGAAGGGAGCTGGTTTCTGGCCGGGGGGACTCACAGAGACAGCTGACAGCCTGGCTTCTCCTGACTCCGTGGGATACTTTCCCCGCTACACCCCCCCACCCCCCTGTCGCAGACTCACAAGTTCTCTGCACAGATCAGCTGCTGCCGCAGCAACCGGGCTCAGGGAGAGCTGGGAGAGTTATCCCAGCTCACCCCCTCCGGCGGACGCGGAGTCCCTGATCGCAGAGGCCATTTATTTATTTTTAATCGTGATCCTGGTTATAACGTGGTCGGATCGGGTGGACCCCGTTATAACGGGTATGTATATACATACACACACATACATATACACATACATGCATCCACACTCATATATATGCACATATATAGTACACACACACACTTATTTCTTTATGGTTATTGATGTTTTATGCGCTTCCATGAATGCCCACAACACTCAGAGGGAGGTATATCTCTTAGTGGCTTAACCGTTCTGAGACTCGGGTCCCCCTTGTTCCTCGTTACTGAGGCCCTCTGTGGCATGCCGATTGCCTACTTCAAATCTTATATTATACTAGTTTAATCTTCTTATGGGATCCTGACGTAAGGGGTAAACATTTCTTTATAACCATTACTTATCCACTTTCCCTGAGGTTCTGCTTCTCTTGTCCTCCTGGAACCTAACCCTCTCGAACTTTCCCCTCTCCTTATATACTCTCTGTGATGTCATGGTCCTATACCAACACAGGGTGGGTCTGGTACACACTAACCATACTAATATCCCTTTAGAGGGGGGGGTTACACATAATATATATTTTTATATATATATATATATATATATATATATATATATATATATATATATATATATATATATATATATATATATATATTACAATTTATGGGTGTGTGTATAGATGTATGTTTTCAGCATGTATACACTGTATGTAGTCACTGTATGTATGCATGCATATATGTAGATTTCAATACAGAAAAGCCTTTTATCTCTACTGTTTATTTGCACACCAGGCTACCAGCTTCCACCTTATCTTATTTCTCACTTCCTCTAAACATCCATTGCAACCAGATATTCCTCTTGCAAACACTGTATATAATCTTTTTGTTTCTGTATTTCTGCCATACCCAATGAAGAACACAGAGAGTTCGAAAGCTTGTAACATGTCAACTACTTGTTGGTCCAATAAGAGGGATCATATCACCTTCTCCCTCTCCCTTGTTTTTTACTATATGGAAACACGGCTACCCACTCTTATTTGCCCGCTCTATAAATAAACACTGGACAGCTTCATGCAACATTACCGACCCCGTGGATATTTACTCGCTGTGTATATAAGCGCTGGATATTTACTCGCTGTGTATATAAGCGCTGGATATTTACTCGCTGTGTATATAAACGCTGGATATTTACCAGCTGTGTATATAAGCGCTGGATATTTACTCGCTGTGTATATAAACGCTGGATATTTACCAGCTGTGTATATAAGCGCTGGATATTTACTCGCTGTGTATATAAACACTGGATACTTAACTGCTATGTATAGAAACATGCTGGATATTTTCCCGCAGTCTGTATAAATGCTGGATATTTACCTGCTGGGTATATAAGCGCTGGATATTTACCCGCTGTGTATATAAACACTGGATACTTACCCGCTGTGTATATAAATGCTGGATATTTATCCGCAGTGAGTATAAATGTTGGACATACACCCACACAGTTATATTTACCAGCAGTGTATATAAACGCTGGATATACACCGCCCCCGTTATATTTACCCGCACTGTATATAGGCACTGGAAATGTACCCACCCCTGGTATATTCACCCGTAGTGTATATGAATGCCAGACATTTACACATAGTCAGAGGTAGAAATAGGATGGGGAAGCTGCCCTGGAAGCCGCCTGATCAGAAGGGGGGGCAGTGACAAGCTCTCTTTAGATTATAAGTCTCTTTTGTAAAGCGCAGAGTACACTGTGGGCACTGGAGGGAGGTCCACCCCGTAAAAATCGGGCCCAAATTCCAGTATCTACCGCTTGGTTGGACCTGCCTCTGCCACCAGGACAGCCCCCGCTCCACAGGTTGGACCCGGGAGTGGGTGAGAGGCAGAGGGGGTGAGAGGAGGGCAGAGGGAGAGAATGAGAGAGAATGAGAGAGAATGAGAGAGAAAGAGACAGAAAGAGAGAAAGAGAGAGAAAGAGACAGAAAGAGAGAAAGAGACAGAATGAGAGAGAAAGAGAGAATGAGAGAGAAAGAGACAGAATGAGAGAGAAAGAGAGAATGAGAGAGAAAGAGAGAATGAGAGAGAAAGAGAGAATGAGAGACAAGAGAAAGAGAGAGAAAGAGAGAGAATGAGAGAGAGAATGAGAATGAGAGAGAGAATGAGAATGAGAGAGAGAATGAGAATGAGAATGAGAATGAGAATGAGAATGAGAATGAGAATGAGAATGAGAGAGAGAGAGAGAGAGAGAGAGAGAGAGAGAGAGAGGGGGGGAGAGAATGAGAGAGAGAGAGAATGTTAAACCAAGCAGAGAAAATAATGCTAGAACCTCATGGCTCTCTTTGCAAACACTACTTAATTTGACATATTATTTTTATTAAAACAGTCGTTTATTATCCAAAAACTTGAACAACTAATGAGAAAGGGATGGATTCCACATTCAGAAATACGAGATGCACGATAAAGAGGGTGCGAGTGAGAGAGTGAATGGGGGGGGGGGAGGACTGACAGGGAAACCCTCCGCGCTCCATAACCTGGGGCGCCGATGGAAACTCTAGTCCTGGGCCCCGGGAAAGCTGTCGGCTGCTGTGAACGTGACACTGCCCAAGAATCTCAGCATTGCAAAGGATAGCGCGTTAATCCTGCATGCTGGGTGCTCGGTGGGAACATACAAGAAAGGGCATGAGATAGATCAGCCTCTTTAATGTACAAATAACGAAGCGCCATGACTCATGCGCAACCCGAACCTCGACTTCCAATTCCAGTAAACCTCTCGATTAACACTTTGTACTTTCAGATTCATTCCGGCGATTGGAGAGTTTAAGAATTTCAAGCATCAACCGTGGCTACGAAACGTCCATCGGGGGCTGAGCGCCCCAAGAAGAGGACAATTAGGGAACAAGAGGAAGAGAAACTATCTCAGCAGTAGTCAAAGTGCCTCCAACCCAAAAGTGAAAATGAGGGGTGGCCAACTCCAGTCGTCGAGGGCCACCAACAGGTCAGGTTTTCAGTATACCCTGCTTCAGCATAGGTGGCTTAATCAGTGGCTAAGTCATAATCAGCCACCTGTGCCGAAGCAGGGATATTCTGGAAACTTTACCTGTTGGTGGCCCACGCGGACTGGAGTTGGCCACCCCTGCGTTAGGCCGCGGGCATGGTCAGCGCTTAGACGCTGACCCCCTGCTCACGCTTGACAGTGAGCCCCTGCAGCCGCAATGAGAGCAGCTTTAGCAGGGGCTCGCGCACGCGTCCGCAGGCGTGCGGCAATTTTTTTTTAGTTTAAGCGCTCACGGGAGCGCAGGGCCGGTCACGTGAGCGGTTCGCCCAATGAGGGCGGTACCAGCTCCGTGACGTCACTGGCCCGCCCCCCCAGA
Organism: Ascaphus truei; assembly: GCF_040206685.1. Lineage (NCBI taxonomy): Eukaryota > Metazoa > Chordata > Amphibia > Anura > Ascaphidae > Ascaphus > Ascaphus truei. The sequence continues at coordinate 33,654,333 of NC_134498.1, forward strand.
CACGCCCCCGGACTCCGAACGGCTGGAGTCTCTATGGACTCAGCCTTAGATTATAACGAACAGACACATTCTGTAGACTCTGTGGGCGACGTCCCAGGAAGATCACAGAGAACGTCCAAATCCAGAGGAAACTGTGTGCGCTGTATGTAACAGGGACTTGCGTGTAGATGTTTCGTTGACCTCACCTACAGGTCAGCCCGTCACACTGGTCATTCAGGTTAAATTGAACAGTTACATCCTCAAAAGGACTAGGTAATGTCTGCTTATATTACGATGAACACCCACAGATAAAAGGTTAAGGACCCGGCGACATGGCCCGTCATGATTGACAAAGTTAGATGCCATAAGGCTGAGTCTATAGAAGGGGAAGCCGCGCTCCTCCGCGCTGACGCTGAGGCTCGCCTGCTCGGTCAGGAGCGATTCCATGGACTGGCAGGCGAGCCAGCGTTCGCGATCAGGTGGCAGAGGGGAGGGTGAGCGGGGCAGTGACGTCGCTGGGCCAATAGCCCGCGAAGCGCCGACGTCAACGCGTCGACATCATGACGCGACTTGGCGCCGATTGGGTGTTTTCAGCCGACCGCGCGCTGAGAAACAGGCTCTGATGTCGCCTGAAAATCCCAGCGCCTCAGCACGCCTGCGGACGCTCGCGGGAGCCCCCTCTAAAGACATCCTCATTGAGGATGCAGGGGCTCATCGCGGAGCGTCCGTGCGGCTCAGCGCGGCTTCCCCTGCTATGGACGCCGCCTATGTCAAGGGTCTGATTTAGGCAAAGATGCCCGATTTTTCGGTATCACAAAGTACCGACGGTAGACGGTTACCCTCTGATGGGTTTAGAAAGATGTTAGTGGGGGAATAAGTCGAACGTGACTGGCAGGTTCACTCCAAAAATCAGAGGTGCGTCGTTTTCTTTTCCGTGTATCGCTTTGGGTAAACGCAGTCAAAACCCCCACGGCCAATTGCTCGTCCAAAGAAGGGCTTCTGCAACTGGAAACGTTTACAATGGTATTTGACTGTTACCCCAGATGTTTCTCGTTAGCGACACATGACTCGGGTAACCAGATACGCGGCTGCGAAGAAAGGAAACTTGGAGGTCCCGGAAAGTTTTCTAGACTTTACTGAATCGCATGAAGAAATAAAAACACAGGAGAAGGTATTTTGCGAAGGAGGTCACAGCACAGTTAGAAAATAATGGGTTAAATATATCCGCCGTGTGCGGTCAGGTTATGTAAATACAAGGGCATGCAGGGTGGAATACAGGCATTAAATAGTCCGGCTAAATTTGTCTCGCCCATTCCCTTAATTGAGTTGGCGTTCAGGCAGCATCTGTAACACCTTGTATGATATGTTTCTCTGGAACGGTGGAACGACTATTTACATATTTTTCAAGCTCAACTCCTCACTGGAGAGGTTTGATGGCGTTACTAAAAACTACCTTAAAAGGCCATCCAGATCCCAGGTGCTGTCCAGAGGCAAAATCTGGAAACTCATACGGGTGCAGCTACCTGAGAGAGTAGAGCAGGGGGTGGGCAATTATTTTGTCTGGGGGAGCCACTTCCCGAACTTGGGTAAGCTTTGAGGGCTACAAACTTAATACTGTATATATTGTGTATTGAACGCTTGGTTTAGGTAAGTGTTAGGTATCCAAGAACAAAGGTAACCAGCAACATAGAAAACATTCACAAATACCGTTAAACATTACAGGATTGTTTGGTCTTGGATCTATAAAATGGGGTGGGGGGCAGTGGGAGGAACTTGTCCCAGGCGCAAAAATACCTAGTTCTGCCTCTGACCACTATGTATATAAACGCTGGATATTTACCCGCAGTGTATATAAACGCTGGATATTTACTCGCAGTGCATATAAACGCTGGATATTTACCCGCAGTGTATATAAACGCTGGATATTTACCCGCAGTGTATATAAATGCTGGATATTTACCCACAGTGTATGTAAACGCTAAATATTTACCCGCAGTGTATATAAACGCTGGATATTTACCAGCCCCGGTATATTTACCCACTGTGTATATAAACGCTGGATATTTACCCGCAGTGTATATAAACGCTGGATATTTACCAGTCCCGGTATATTTACCCACTGTGTATATAAACGCTGGATATTTACCCACAGTGTATATAAACACTGGATATTTACCAACCCCGTTATATATATGTGTGTGTGTGTGTGTGTGTGTGTGTGTGTGTGTGTGTGTGTGTGTGTGTGTGTGTGTGTGTGTGTGTGTGTGTGTGTGTGTGTGTGTGTGTGTGTGTGTGTGTGTGTATGTATATATGTATGTAGATATATATAGATATATATAAGAAAACAGAAACAAATAGAAAAAAGATCCCAAAATAGCACTCTAGCATACAAAAGTATCAAAATGTATTAAACACATAAAAAATATACAAAGTACCCACAATGTCCCCAGGACTGTCTAATCTTAGAACACTGATAACAAACTAAGCTACACACTGAAAACAGCAATATAAAGTCAGTACTGGTAAATAGTCAATTAAAGCCATTGTATGACTAAGCTGAATAAACCATGAGAAAGCGGAGTGTGAACAAACAGAAATACCCCAAAAATTAGTACATATGCAGAACCTGTAGTGTGGAGGCAAAGAATTAGCCTCTAAACACTAGGACCGGCCGCTCAAAAAGTACTGAGTGTAACAACTCATAAATAAATGGCATGTTGGCATCATAGCAAAAGCATACACAAGTGGGATCATACACAGGCTGAAATACACACACAGTGTAGCAGCAAAGCTATAGACTAAGGTCAACACACAGCCAAATTGTACTTAGCACTGGTCCAAGGAAAGACAAACAGGAAGCTGTGTGTCTGCATGTGAAGGGAGTCTGTTCAGAGTAATCAGATCGCCGCAATGCGCGTGCTCCGTGAGCGATGTAGGCGCCAAATTCAAAACTGCAGCAGGAAAGAGTAGGACAGCCACCGGCACCGCCGGATCCCAGACAAACAAAGGAGCCCCGACGCGCACGTTTCGCCACATATATATATTCATTGTACGCTACATGTATATATATATATATATAGCAACTGTAAATATTCCTGTATATTCATTTGCATGTCTTAGGCAGGTCTGCAACCCTGTCTTTCACCATTATCACTCTGCAAACAGCACTTCCACTGCAGCAAGGGATTCTGGGAAATGACATGCAAATGAGCACACAATGCCACCTGTCTAAGACATGCAAATGAATATACAGGAATATTTAAAGTTGCTTTATGCTTTACTGTGGAGGGTTTTAGTCACTTTTTTACCCCCCATAACCTTTATATATATATATATATATATATATGTGTAGATATATATATGTATGTAGATATATATATATGTAGATATATATATATGTATGTAGATATATATATATATAGTTAAGTTATGGTGAGTAAAAAAAGTGACAAAAACCCTCCACAGGAAAGCAAATATGCAAATATAACTGTATGCTCATCTGCATGTCTTAGGCAGGTCTGCAACCCCGCCTTTCCCCATTATCACCCTGGCTGTGCTCAAAGCTGTGACCATGCAGCAAGCTTAAGCCTATAGGGAACCATGTTAAAAATGGTTATTGAGGCAAAAAGTGACACTGTGTGCTCATTTGCATGTCATTTCCCAGAATCCCTTGCTGCAGTGGAAGTGTTGTATGCTGGGTGATAATGGGGAAAGGCGGGGTTGCAGACCTGCCTAAGACATGCAGACATGCACCCACATTTTTTCAACCAGACGGAGTGCCTATTGTTCTGCACCATCTACTATATATATATATATATATATATATATATATATATATATATATATATATATACATATACATATATACACACACACACACGCACAGATATTTACCCGCAGTGTATATAAACATTGGATATTCACCCGCAAAATATATATTTTACCCGCAGAGTGTGTGTATATATGTATACATACATACATACATACTGGATATTTATCCACCCCGGTATATTTATCCTGGATATTTACTCACCCCGGTATATTTATCCTGGATATTTACTCACCCCGGTATATTTACCCGCCCCGGTATATTTATCCTGGATATTTACTCACCCCGGTATATTTACTCACCCCGGTATATTTACCCTGGATATTTACCCGCCCCGGTATATTTTCCCTGGATATTTACCTACCCCGGTATATTTACCCGCCCCGGTATATTTTCCCTGGATATTTACCCGCCCGGTATATTTACCCGCTGTGTATATAAACGCTGGATACAGCTCCCGGGGCAGCACGGGGTCTGGCAGCTCCCGCAGGAATTGTTTGAGCAGAGCGGACACGTCATGTACACATGTGTCCTCGCCGAGGAACTTGTCACCTCCCAGGTCAAACTCCTCCCGCAGCTGAGACAGGAGGACCTTGTTATAAACACCCCGTATAACGTTCTGTACCTATCTATAACATCCTGTGCCTCTGTATAATGCCCTTTACCCTTGTATAACAACCTGTACCTCTCGAGCACCTTGCACCTCTGTATAACACCCTGTACATCTGTATTACATCCTGAACATGTGTATAACACCCTGGGCACTGTCTAACATCCTGGGCCTTTCTATCAGACCCTGGGCCTTTCTATCAGACCCTGTCCCTGTACCTCTATATAACACCCTGGACCTTTCTATAACACCTTATATCTCCGCATAATACTCTGTATGGCTCCATGTAACACTCTGTACCTCCGTATAACACGTGTACCTGTTGGACTCTTTTCTTCGAGCTCCCGACGCGGAAAATTCCAACTGTCTGAAGCCCTGGAACATAAAATCTGGTGTCACCGCGCCATTGTGTCACCGAGTCATCGCACCAGCATGTCCTTGCATCCGTGTCACCGTCAACGTGTCAGCAAAGACACACTCAGCAAGTGATGTCACCATGTCACTGTGTCCCGGCATCAGGAAGTCACTGTGGCATTGTCCCCTTACTGGGAGGTGCCTTCTGTCTCCGTGTCACCCTACCGAGGTCCTGTATGTCACGGTGTCACAGTCCCGAGGTCCCACAGTCTGTCACCACATCACCTTCCTCCAGCACTAAGCATGTCACCGGTCACCTGGTCCCCTCTCCTTGTGTTTCACTGTGGTTCATGATATGACATCGGTGCCACTGTCACTGTGGCTTTCCACGTGACGTGTGTGTTTCCGTACGCCGTGTCCTGTCACGACTCTCGATCAGTCCCTCGTGTCCCTCGTTGTGTTCCTGTGTTCAGCCAATCCGTGTCTCACGTGGCTCTCAAGTTGTCTCTCTGCCCCTACCTCTGGGTGTCGCCGTGACTCTTGATGTGTCCTCTTGCCCCCCCCCCCCTACTCTCCCATATCTCATGGCTCTAGATGTAATCTCTGTTCCCTGGTTCCTGTGTTTCACATTCCACCCCCCCCCCCCCCGTGTCACCATGGCTCTCAATGTGGCCCCCTTTCTCCCCCTCATCTCACTGTGGCTATTGGTGTGTGTCCCTCCCCCGTGTCTCCTGTGTCCCTCCCCGTGACTCCAGATGTGTCCCTCCCCGTGACTCCAGATGTGTCCCTCCCCGTGACCCCTGATGTGTCCCTCCCTGTGACTCCTGATGTGTCCCTCCCCGTGACTCCTGTGTCCCTCCCCGTGACTCCTGATGTGTCCCTCCCCGTGACTCCTGATGTGTCCCTCCCCGTGACTCCTGTGTCCCTCCCCGTGACTCCTGATGTGTCCCTCCCCGTGACTCCTGTGTCCCTCCCCGTGACTCCTGATGTGTCCCTCCCCGTGACTCCTGTGTCCCTCCCCGTGACTCCTGATGTGTCCCTCCCCGTGACTCCTGATGTGTCCCTCTCCCTGTGTCTCCTGATGTGTCCCTCTCCCTGTGTCTCCTGATGTGTCCCTCTCCCTGTGTCTCCTGATGTGTCCCTCTCCCTGTGTCTCCTGATGTGTCCCTCTCCCTGTGTCTCCTGATGTGTCCCTCCCCGTGACTCCTGATGTGTCCCTCTCCCTGTGTCTCCTGATGTGCCCGTCTGTCCCCCCGTGTCCCCCCGTGTCTCACTGTATCTCTTGATGTTTCTCACTGTATCGACTCCCCTAACCCCTGCAGGTGCCTCCCTGTATCCCGTGACGTGCCCCCCCCCCCCCCGTGTGTCCCCCGCCCTCACCGTAGCTCTCGATGTGACTGCAGCACCTCTCCACGATCCGTGGCACCTGCCTGTAGATGGGATTCAGACTGAGCCGTGAGCTCTGCTCCTCCCTGTGGTTCTGCAGCTCCGCGGGATGTGACAAGTGCAGAGCCTCCAGGAGACGGGCGTTACTGTCATCCAGCTCCGTGATCGAGTCCACGGAGAGGGCCCCCTGCAGGGCACACACAGGGCATTACATACCGTGGCCGGTGGACACACGGGGCAATTATATACCATGGCAGGGGACATGCAGGGCAATTATATACCAAGTCAGGGGACACACAGGGCAACTATATACCATGGCAGTGGACATGCAGGGCAATTAAATATCATGGCAGGGGACACACGGGGCAATTATATACCATGGCAGGGGACATGCAGGGCAATTATATACCAAGGCAGGGGACACACAGGGCAACTATATACCATGGCAGTGGACATGCAGGGCAATTAAATATCATGGCAGGGGACACACGGGGCAATTATATACCATGGCAGGGGACATGCAGGGCAATTAAATACCATGGCAGGGGACACACGGGGTAATTATATACCATGGCAGGGGGGGTGCAGGGCAATTATATACCAAGGCAGGGGACATGCAAGGCAATTATATACCAAGGCAGGGGACACATGGGGCAATTATATACCATGGAAGGGGACATGCAGGGAAATTATATACCATGGCAGGGGACACACGGGGCAATTATATACCATGGCAGGGGACATGCAGGGCAATTATATACCATGGCAATTGGAAGCAGTTATATGGGGTAATATGAGGAATTCTAGGGAGAGATTATATGGGGCAGTAGGAGGAGTTATTGGGAGGGGTTATATGGGGTAATAGGAGAAGTTATAGGGAGAGGTTATATGGGGCAATAGGAGGAGTTATAGGGAGCGGTTATATGGGGTAATAGGAGGAGTTATAGGGAGCGGTTATATGGGGCAATAGGAGGAGTTATAGGGAGCGGTTATATGGGGTAATATGAGGGATTCTAGGGAGAGATTATATGGGGCAGTAGGAGTTATAGGGACAGGTTATTTGGGGCAATAGGAGGAATTACAGGGAGCAGTTATACGGGGTAATATGAGGAGTTATAGGGAGCGTTATATGGGGTAATATGAGGAGTTATAGGGAGCGATATATGGGGTAATATGAGGAGTTAAAGGGAGCGTTATATGGGGTAATGTGGGGAGTTATAGGGAGCGATATATGGGGTAATGTGGGGAGTTATAGGGAGCGATATTCCGTTCTCTTTTCCTGTATAAGGAGCTCACGTCACACGTGAAATATCCAATAAATGTGACAGTTGGGATATGACGCTGTCCCCTGATACTGTAACACTCGTCAGCAGCGTCTGGATCCGATTTCCTGTCCCCATATTCACTGTCAAATTCATTCAATAAATAACATTCCTCTGAAACCTGAGGGATTTAATATTCTACTTCTGGGAAACGTACTAAAGGAGAGAGAACGGAGAGCGCAGGGTGCAGTGCTAGCAGAGGGAGAGGGGAGCGCAGGGTGCAGTGCTAGCAGAGGAAGAGGGAGCGCAGGGTGCAGTGCTAGCAGAGGGAGCGCAGGGTGCAGTGCTAGCAGAGAGAGAGAGGGAGCGCAGGGTGCAGTGCTAGCAGGAGAGGGGAGCGCAGGGTGCAGTGCTAGCAGAGGGAGAGGGTAGTGCAGGGTGGAGTGCTAGCAGAGGGAGAGGGAGTGCAGGGTGCAGTGTTAACAGAGGGAGAGGAAGCGCAGGGTGCAGTGCTAGCAGAGGGAGCGCAGGGTGCAGTGCTAGCAGAGGGAGAGGGAAGCGCAGGGTGCAGTGTCAGCAGAGGGAGAGGGGAGCGCAGGGTACAGTGTTAGCAGAGAGAGAGGGGAGCGCAATGTGCAGTGTTAGCAGAGGGAGAGAGAGGGGAGCGCAGGGTGCAGTGTTAGCAGAGGGAGAGAGAGGGGAGCGCAGGGTGCAGTGTTAGCAGAGGGAGAGAGAGGGGAGCGCAGGGTGCAGTGTTAGCAAAGAGAGAGGGGAGCGCAGGGTGCAGTGTCAGCAGAGGGAGAAGGGAGCACAGGGTGCAGTGATAGCAGAGAGAGAGGTGAGTGCAGGGTGCAGTGTTAGCAGAGGGAGAGGTGAGTGCAGGGTGCAGTGTTAGCAGAGGGAGAGGTGAGTGCAGTGTGCAATGTTAGCAGAGAGAGGTGAGTGCAGGGTGCAGTGTTAGCAGAGGAAGAGGTGAGTGCAGGGTGCAGTGTTAGCAGAGAGAGAGGTGGGTGCAGTGTTAGCAGAGAGAGAGGTGAGTGCAGGGTAACAGTGTTAGCAGAGAGAGAGGTGAGTGCAGGGTAACAGTGTTAGCAGAGGGAGAGGTGAGCGCAGGGTGCAGTGTTAGCAGAGAGAGAGGTGAGTGCAGGGTAACCGTGTTAGCAGAGGGAGAGGTGAGTGCAGGGTGCAGTGTTAGCAGAGGGAGAGGTGAGTGCAGGGTGCAGTGTTAGCAGAGGGAGAGGTGAGTGCAGGGTGCAGTGTTAGCAGAGAGAGAGGTGAGTGCAGGGTAACAGTGTTAGCAGAGGGAGAGGTGAGTGCAGGGTGCAGTGTTAGCAGAGAGAGAGGTGAGTGACTTGTGCTCCCTCGCATACACACACTGTCCCCTGCACAGGTTCCCCCTCCACCCCCCACTCACCCTCCTCACCCTCCTGCGCTCCCGTGTTATGCTGTCCCTGAATGTCGGTGACAGTGGCTCCGCTGTCAGCTCCAGCGATGTCCCCAGGATGTGGCCATGTCTTCGGGAGGGCACACGCTGTGTGGTCACCAGGAAGCTGAGAACGCTGCTCTCCACCTCGTCGCAGAACCGGCGGTGCCGCACAGCAGAGACGCGCTGACGCTCCGTGCAGTCCTGAGCGATGACATGGGACAGAGGGACCCCGAACACCCTGAGGGGACAGTCTGTGGGGACACGGCAAGGACACGGTGCGGGGTGGTATATAAGCTGTGTGTTTTAACAACAGGGTGTTCTTATAAAAGGGGTGGCGTGTTTATTATAGCTTTCCAAACAAATAATACAACGAAAGAACGTATCACAATCAGAATGTTAAAGCAAGACTGCTAATGGGGGAGGAGAGGGAGGGCAGGAGGGAGAGAGTGGAAGGGAGGGGGGAGAGTGAAAGGGAGTGGGGAGAGTGAGAGGGACGAAGGGGGAGAGAAGGTGAAGGGAGGGGGGGGAGAGAAGGTGAAGGGAGGGGGGGGAGAGAAGGTGAAGGGAGGGGGGGGAGAGAAGATGAAGGGAGGGGGGGAGAGAGGGTGAAGGGAGGGGGGGAGAGAGGGTGAAGGGAGGGGGGGAGAGGGTGAAGGGAGGGGGGGAGAGAGGGTGAAGGGAGGGGGGGAGAGAGGGTGAAGGGAGGGGGGGAAAGCTAGGAGGGGGAGAGGGAGGGGTGAGGAGGGCGAGTGGGGGAGGAGGAGGGGAGAGGGAGGGGGAGGGAAAGGTGGGAGGAGGAGGGGGGAGAGAGATGGGTGAGGGGGGAGAGAGATGGGTGAGGGGGGTGAGCGGGGGACGTGGGGGGAGAAGGAGAGGGAGAAAGTGTTTGTTCATATACATTGAAAAAATAGTAAAATCAAGGCGGTAAAACATCAAAGGACGTGTTGTATTAACAGGTAGGTGTCCTTATAATGGGGGGCATTATATACAGGGGACTGCACTATATATAGCAGGGCACATTACATACAGACCAGTGTGTTAAATACAGCAGGGCGCATTATATACAGGGGGTTCTTTATTTATAGGGGAGCACTATATACAGGCAGGTGCGTTATATACAGCGGGCACTATATACAGACAGGTACATTATATACAGGGAAGCACTATATACAGAGGTGCGTTATATACAAGGAGGTGCTATATACAGGTGGCTGCGTTATATACAGGGGAGCACTGTATACAGGCCGGTGTGTTATATACAGGGGTTTCCTATATACAGGCAGGTGGGTTACATACAGATGGGCACTATACACAGGCAGGTACATTATATACATTTGGGTGCATTATATATGGGGGCACTACATACAGGCGAGTGTGTTATATACAGGGGGCACTCTATAGTCGGTACCTCTTTTATCCAGCCTCCGCCGCACAGATTTCTTTCTCTTTAGCAAATCTACAATATAAATTGTAAATATAAACAGTTCAATTTGAGAGAAGCAAGCAGCGTGGAACCTCTAGGACTGGACAGTTCGCAGGGTGCACAGGTCAGCACCTCTAGGACATGTATCTGTGTCTGGGATGCAGAGCTGTATAACCTCGAGGACATATAGCTGTCTCTGGCTGGAGCTTCACATTCCATGATTAATCCCAAAATAAACATTAATTTCCTCCCAGCCTGGGAAAGTGACCCCCCCCCCATCTGCCACATCCCCCCAACCCTGTGCCCCCCCCCCCCCCAACCCTGTGCCCCCCCCTCCCCTGTGTGTCACCACCCCGGGCCACCCCACCCCCCTCAGCCACTTCCCCCACTCCAGGGGTTTATAGACCCCAGATGTCTGACATGTTAAAACAGCAACCTCTTCACTGCCAGGGGAACAGCTACAGCGTTGAGAAGTAATACAACAACGTGCACAGAGCCATATAGCACGCAGAGTGATATAATAGCACACTATATCAGCACCTGCCACAAGCTGAGAGACGTCCACTAACCCCTACACCCCTGTGCGAAACTGTTACCCATATACCGTGCAATCATTATACCCTACCCCCTAGTATTCGTGTAATTATTGTCCCCCACCCCCTATTATTCACGCTTTGGCAATACTGAAATGTTCTTTCGTCATGCCAATAAAGCTGATTTGATTTTATTTAATAGCACGCAGAGTGCTATAATAACACGCAGAGGGGTATAATAACACACAGAGCGATACAATAACACGCAGAGCGATACAATAACATGCAGAGCGATACAATAACACGCAGAGCGATACAATAACACGCAGAGTGATATAATAACACGCAGAGACATAATAACACGCAGAGCGATACAATAACACGCAGAGCGATACAATAACATGCAGAGAGACATAATAACACGCAGAGCGATACAATAACATGCAGAGAGACATAATAACACGCAGAGCGATACAATAACACGCAGAGAGACATAATAACATGCATGGTCTCTACACTGCTAAGGTACAAGAGCTCTACCCCCTTGTAATTTTGCTTGACCTCGGTGCTGCTTGTAACACTGTTCACCACTCCTCCTACTCTATTTGTATCTGTTCCTTGTACTCCTCTTATCTTTCTAACTGCTCCTTCAGTGGCTACATTGCTAGCTCTTCCTCTTCTCCCGTCCTGCTTAACCTGTCCGCCGGGAGTGCCCCCAGGGCTCTGTCCGTCGGACGTGCCTCCCGGGGCTCTATCTGTTGGGTGTGCCCCGGGGCTCTACCTGTTGGGCGTGCCTCGGGGCTCTACCTGTTGGGCGTGCCCCGGGGCTCTACCTGTTGGGCGTGCCTCGGGGATCTACCTGTTGGGCGTGCCTCGGGGCTCTACCTGTTGGGCGTGCCTCGGGGCTCTGCCTGTTGGACGTGCCTCGGGGCTCTGCCTGTTGGACGTGCCTCGGGGCTCTGCCTGTTGGGCGTGCCTCGGGGCTCTAACTGTTGGGCGTGCCTCGGGGCTCTACCTGTTGGGCGTGCCTCGGGGCTCTACCTGTTGGACGTGCCTCGGGGCTCTACCTGTTGGGCGTGCCTCGGGGCTCTACCTGTTGGGCGTGCCACGGGTCTCTACCTGTAGGGCGTGCCCCTAGGCTCCATCTGTTGGGCGTGCCCCGGGGCTCCACCTGTTGGGCGTGCCCCTGGGCTCCATCTGTTGGGCGTGCCTCGGGGCTCTATCTGTTGGGCGTGCCCCGGGGCTCTACCTGTTGGGCGTGCCCCGGGGCCCTACCTGTTGGGCGTGCCCCGGGGCCCTACCTGTTGGGCGTGCCCCGGGGCTCTACCTGTTGGGCGTGCCCCGGGGCTCTACCTGTTGGGCGTGCCCCGGGGCTCTACCTGTTGGGCGTGCCTCGGGGCTCTACCTGTTGGGCGTGCCTCGGGGCTCTACCTGTTGGGCGTGCCTCGGGGCTCTACCTGTTGGGCGTGCCTCGAGGCTCTACCTGTTGGGCGTGCCTCGGGGTTCTATCTGTTGGGCGTGCCTCGGGGCTCTATCTGTTGGGCGTGCCTCGGGGCTCTATATGTTGGGCGTGTCTCAGGGCTCTATCTGTTGGGCGTGCCTCGGGGCTCTACCTGCCTCGCGTGCCTCGAGGCTCTATCTGTTGCGCGTGCCTCGGGGCTCTATCTGTTGGGCGTGCCTCGGGGCTCTACCTGTTGGGCGTGCACCTGGGCTCTATCTGTTGGGCGTGCCTCAGGCGTGCAACAGAGCTCTATCTGTTGGGCGTGCCTCAGCTCTATCTGTTGGGCGTGCAACAGAGCTCTATCTGTTGGGCGTGCCTCGGGGCTCTATCTGTTGGGCGTGCCTTGGGGCTCTACCTGTTGGGCGTGCCTCGGGGCTCTATCTGTTGGGCGTGCCTCGGGGCTCTACCTGTTGGGCGTGCCTCGGGGCTCTATCTGTTGGGCGTGCCTCGGGGCTCTATCTGTTGGGCGTGCCTCGGGGCTCTACCTGTTGGGCGTGCCTCGGGGCTCTACCTGTTGGGCGTGCCTCGGGGCTCTATCTGTTGGGCGTGCCCCTGGGCTCTATCTGTTGGGCGTGCCTCGGGGCTCTATCTGTTAGGCGTGCCTCGGGGCTCTATCTGTTAGGCGTGCCTCGGGGCTCTATCTGTTGGGCATTGTCCCAGGACCACTTTCTTCCTCTCTATTTACACTCTCACTTGGCAATAGCCACTTTTGGCTTCAAATATCTCCTCTATTCTGACGACGGCAAAACTGTATCTTTCTACCCCGAGCTTACGTCTGACATCCAGTCACAAGTCACTGATGGTCTCCATCTCAGGCTGGATGATCCTCCATCGCCCGAAACTTAACATGTCTAAAACTGGGTGTTTGTACATCACTATTTAGATAGAGCAGCATCCATGTATGTAGCGTTTCACAGCAGTTATACACAAGACAAAATAATGGGAATAAGCTCTTCAAACATTAGGGAGTCCCTGCCCCTGAAAAGCTTATGGTCCAAGTGGTTTGTAGGGATAACTTACAGATACAGTAGGATGGTGTTGTGATAAGTGTGTCTGCAAGGGGTGAATACTTTGGAGATACTGAAATGCTTTGTTAAAGAGGTGAGTTTTGAGACGGGCCTTGAAGGTGGAGAGAGAGGGTGCGTCTCGGAAACTGAGGGAAAGGGTGTGTGGGGCAGAAAGAAAGCGAGAAAGGTTTTAGGTAGGAGAGGACTTTAGATACAAAAGGGGTAGGCAGAAGACATCCTTCAGCAGAAGAGTCGGGCAGGTGTATAATGAGATATTAGGGCTGCGATGTAAGGAGGGGCAGAATAGGGTATAGTGAGAGATTAGGTATGAGATGTAAGGACGGGCAGAATAGGGTATAGTGAGAGATTAGGTATGAGGTGTAAGGACGGGCAGAATAGGGTATAGTGAGAGATTAGCGCTGAGGTGTAAGGACGGGCAGAATAGGGTATAGTGAGAGATTAGCGCTGAGATGTAAGGACGGGCAGAATAGGGTATAGTGAGAGATTAGCGCTGAGATGTAAGGACGGGCAGAATAGGGTATAGTGAGAGATTAGCGCTGAGATGTAAGGACGGGCAGAATAGGGTATAGTGAGAGATTAGCGCTGAGATGTAAGGACGGGCAGAATAGGGTATAGTGAGAGATTAGCGCTGAGATGTAAGGACGGGCAGAATAGGGTATAGTGAGAGATTAGCGCTGAGGTGTAAGGACGGGCAGAATAGGGTATAGTGAGAGATTAGCGCTGAGATGTAAGGACGGGCAGAATAGGGTATAGTGAGAGATTAGCGCTGAGATGTAAGGACGGGCAGAATAGGGTATAGTGAGAGATTAGCGCTGAGGTGTAAGGACGGGCAGAATAGGGTATAGTGAGAGATTAGCGCTGAGATGTAAGGAGGGGCAGAATAGGGTATAGTGAGAGATTAGCGCTGAGATGTAAGGACGGGCAGAATAGGGTATAGTGAGAGATTAGCGCTGAGATGTAAGGACAGGCAGAATAGGGTATAGTGAGAGATTAGCGCTGAGATGTAAGGACAGGCAGAATAGGGTATAGTGAGAGATTAGCGCTGAGATGTAAGGACGGGCAGAATAGGGTATAGTGAGAGATTAGCGCTGAGATGTAAGGACGGGCAGAATAGGGTATAGTGAGAGATTAGCGCTGAGATGTAAGGACGGGCAGAATAGGGTATAGTGAGAGATTAGCGCTGAGGTGTAAGGACGGGCAGAATAGGGTATAGTGAGAGATTAGCGCTGAGATGTAAGGACGGGCAGAATAGGGTATAGTGAGAGATTAGCGCTGAGGTGTAAGGACGGGCAGAATAGGGTATAGTGAGAGATTAGCGCTGAGGTGTAAGGACGGGCAGAATAGGGTATAGTGAGAGATTAGCGCTGAGGTGTAAGGACGGGCAGAATAGGGTATAGTGAGAGATTAGCGCTGAGATGTAAGGACGGGCAGAATAGGGTATAGTGAGAGATTAGCGCTGAGATGTAAGGACGGGCAGAATAGGGTATAGTGAGAGATTAGCGCTGAGATGTAAGGACGGGCAGAATAGGGTATAGTGAGAGATTAGCGCTGAGCTGTAAGGACGGGCAGAATAGGGTATAGTGAGAGATTAGCGCTGAGATGTACGGACAGGCAGAATAGGGTATAGTGAGAGATTAGCGCTGAGATGTAAGGACGGGCAGAATAGGGTATAGTGAGAGATTAGCGCTGAGATGTAAGGACGGGCAGAATAGGGTATAGTGAGAGATTAGCGCTGAGATGTAAGGACGGGCAGAATAGGGTATAGTGAGAGATTAGCGCTGAGATGTAAGGACGGGCAGAATAGGGTATAGTGAGAGATTAGCGCTGAGATGTAAGGACGGGCAGAATAGGGTATAGTGAGAGATTAGCACTGAGATGTAAGGATGGGCAGAATAGGGTATAGTGAGAGATTAGCGCTGAGATGTAAGGACGGGCAGAATAGGGTATAGTGAGAGATTAGCGCTGAGATGTAAGGACGGGCAGAATAGGGTATAGTGAGAGATTAGCGCTGAGATGTAAGGACGGGCAGAATAGGGTATAGTGAGAGATTAGGTATGAGATGTAAGGACGGGCAGAATAGGGTATAGTGAGAGATTAGGTATGAGATGCAAGGACGGGCAGAATAGGGTATAGTGAGAGATTAGCGCTGAGATGTAAGGACGGGCAGAATAGGGTATAGTGAGAGATTAGCGCTGAGATGTAAGGACGGGCAGAATAGGGTATAGTGAGAGATTAGCGCTGAGATGTAAGGACGGGCAGAATAGGGTATAGTGAGAGATTAGCGCTGAGATGTAAGGACGGGCAGAATAGGGTATAGTGAGAGATTAGCGCTGAGATGTAAGGACGGGCAGAATAGGGTATAGTGAGAGATTAGCGCTGAGATGTAAGGACGGGCAGAATAGGGTATAGTGAGAGATTAGCGCTGAGATGTAAGGACGGGCAGAATAGGGTATAGTGAGAGATTAGCGCTGAGATGTAAGGACGGGCAGAATAGGGTATAGTGAGAGATTAGCGCTGAGGTGTAAGGACGGGCAGAATAGGGTATAGTGAGAGATTAGCACTGAGATGTAAGGACGGGCAGAATAGGGTATAGTGAGAGATTAGCGCTGAGGTGTAAGGACGGGCAGAATAGGGTATAGTGAGAGATTAGCGCTGAGATGTAAGGACGGGCAGAATAGGGTATAGTGAGAGATTAGCGCTGAGATGTAAGGACGGGCAGAATAGGGTATAGTGAGAGATTAGCGCTGAGATGTAAGGACGGGCAGAATAGGGTATAGTGAGAGATTAGCGCTGAGATGTAAGGACGGGCAGAATAGGGTATAGTGAGAGATTAGCGCTGAGATGTAAGGACGGGCAGAATAGGGTATAGTGAGAGATTAGCGCTGAGATGTAAGGACAGGCAGAATAGGGTATAGTGAGAGATTAGCGCTGAGATGTAAGGACAGGCAGAATAGGGTATAGTGAGAGATTAGCGCTGAGATGTAAGGACAGGCAGAATAGGGTATAGTGAGAGATTAGCGCTGAGATGTAAGGACAGGCAGAATAGGGTATAGTGAGAGATTAGCGCTGAGATGTAAGGACAGGCAGAATAGGGTATAGTGAGAGATTAGCGCTGAGATGTAAGGACGGGCAGAATAGGGTATAGTGAGAGATTAGCGCTGAGATGTAAGGACAGGCAGAATAGGGTATAGTGAGAGATTAGCGCTGAGATGTAAGGACGGGCAGAATAGGGTATAGTGAGAGATTAGCGCTGAGATGTAAGGACGGGCAGAATAGGGTATAGTGAGAGATTAGCGCTGAGATGTAAGGACAGGCAGAATAGGGTATAGTGAGAGATTAGCGCTGAGATGTAAGGACGGGCAGAATAGGGTAT
The DNA here is from genome assembly GCF_040206685.1 of Ascaphus truei. Lineage (NCBI taxonomy): Eukaryota > Metazoa > Chordata > Amphibia > Anura > Ascaphidae > Ascaphus > Ascaphus truei. The sequence continues at coordinate 33,671,037 of NC_134498.1, forward strand.
AGTGAGAGATTAGCGCTGAGATGTAAGGACGGGCAGAATAGGGTATAGTGAGAGATTAGCGCTGAGATGTACGGACGGGCAGAATAGGGTATAGTGAGAGATTAGCGCTGAGATGTAAGGACGGGCAGAATAGGGTATAGTGAGAGATTAGCGCTGAGATGTAAGGACAGGCAGAATAGGGTATAGTGAGAGATTAGCGCTGAGATGTAAGGACAGGCAGAATAGGGTATAGTGAGAGATTAGCGCTGAGATGTAAGGACAGGCAGAATAGGGTATAGTGAGAGATTAGCGCTGAGATGTAAGGACGGCCAGAATAGGGTATAGTGAGAGATTAGCGCTGAGATGTAAGGACGGACAGAATAGGGTATAGTGAGAGATTAGCGCTGAGATGTAAGGACGGGCAGAATAGGGTATAGTGAGAGATTAGCGCTGAGATGTAAGGACGGGCAGAATAGGGTATAGTGAGAGATTAGCGCTGAGATGTAAGGACGGGCAGAATAGGGTATAGTGAGAGATTAGCGCTGAGATGTAAGGACAGGCAGAATAGGGTATAGTGAGAGATTAGCGCTGAGATGTAAGGACGGGCAGAATAGGGTATAGTGAGAGATTAGCGCTGAGGTGTAAGGACGGGCAGAATAGGGTATAGTGAGAGATTAGCGCTGAGATGTAAGGACGGGCAGAATAGGGTATAGTGAGAGATTAGCGCTGAGATGTAAGGACGGGCAGAATAGGGTATAGTGAGAGATTAGCGCTGAGATGTAAGGACGGGCAGAATAGGGTATAGTGAGAGATTAGCGCTGAGATGTAAGGACGGGCAGAATAGGGTATAGTGAGAGATTAGCGCTGAGATGTAAGGACAGGCAGAATAGGGTATAGTGAGAGATTAGCGCTGAGATGTAAGGACGGGCAGAATAGGGTATAGTGAGAGATTAGCGCTGAGGTGTAAGGACGGGCAGAATAGGGTATAGTGAGAGATTAGCGCTGAGCTGTAAGGACGGGCAGAATAGGGTATAGTGAGAGATTAGCGCTGAGATGTAAGGACGGGCAGAATAGGGTATAGTGAGAGATTAGCGCTGAGATGTAAGGAGGGGCAGAATAGGGTATAGTGAGAGATTAGCGCTGAGATGTAAGGACGGGCAGAATAGGGTATAGTGAGAGATTAGCGCTGAGATGTAAGGAGGGGCAGAATAGGGTATAGTGAGAGATTAGCGCTGAGATGTAAGGACGGGCAGAATAGGGTATAGTGAGAGATTAGCGCTGAGATGTAAGGACGGGCAGAATAGGGTATAGTGAGAGATTAGCGCTGAGATGTAAGGACGGGCAGAATAGGGTATAGTGAGAGATTAGCGCTGAGATGTAAGGACGGGCAGAATAGGGTATAGTGAGAGATTAGCGCTGAGATGTAAGGACGGGCAGAATAGGGTATAGTGAGAGATTAGCGCTGAGATGTAAGGACGGGCAGAATAGGGTATAGTGAGAGATTAGCGCTGAGATGTAAGGACGGGCAGAATAGGGTATAGTGAGAGATTAGCGCTGAGATGTAAGGATGGGCAGAGGGCTGAATGGCATTAAAGAGAGGAGGAGAATTTCGGCAGGAGAGGGATTTCAGCAGGAGAGGGATTTCGGCAGGAGAGGGATTTCAGCAGGAGAGGGATTTCAGCAGGAGAGGGATTTCGGCAGGAGAGGGATTTCAGCAGGAGAGGGATTTCGGCAGGAGAGGGATTTCAGCAGGAGAGGGATTTCGGCAGGAGAGGGATTTCAGCAGGAGAGGGATTTCAGCAGGAGAGGGATTTCAGCAGGAGAGGGATTTCAGCAGGAGAGGCGCCAAGACAGATTTAGGAGAGAGTAAAGTGATTCTAGCAGCAGCGTTTAGGATAGGTTTTAGGGGAGACAGGCGAGAGACAGGAAGGCTCTCAAAATAAACACTACAAAGAAGTACCACAGAAAAAGCCTCCCAAATTGCGACGCACTACAGTATATATGTTTAATGAAATGATATAAAACTTAACATTAACTTAGAAACCCTCTAAAATAAGACCGCTTATGTGTAAACAAAATAAATTCTAATAAAACAGCACTAAGTGTTGACTCTATATACCTGAGAGGCTGGAAGGCCCTACATTGTTCTGCCCCTCTCAGCTCTGATCTCTGCTATATACCCCTTCTTTTTCCTTATGCTCTGCTCAAAGCTGTCTCCTCTCTGCTCCAATGGTCTCTACAGAATGCTCACCTCATCGGCGAAGCATATGGTTAGTTTGAGCCTGAGGCTTCTCCTCGTACTGGTCCCCTCAAATATATTCTACACTGCACTTTCTCCTATTGTATTCTGCAACTCTCCCATTATTCCAGTTATAATTGTAAATTCTGCAGGGGAGAGGCTCCCTAATTCCTTTTGTTAAACTTCCTGGTGTGATGTCACAGTACAGTCTGCTCACCTGGTGTGATGTCACAGCACAGTCTGCTCACCTGGTGTGATGTCACAGCACAGTCCACGCTCCTGCAGTCTGTGGAGAGCTATCTCCTGAAGACAGAATCTCTCCAACTCAGACAAAGTCTGCAGTGGAACCGTAGGGAGCTGGAAAACAGGGCCAAGCATTCTGGGGAGAGAACGTGTGAGGGAGAGAACGTGTGAGGGAGAGAACGAGAGAGAGAACAAGAGAGAGAACAAGAGAGAGAACAAGAGAGAACGTGTGCGAGAGAGAACGTGTGCGAGAGAGAGAACGTGTGCGAGAGAGTGAACGTGTGCGAGAGAGAGAACGTGTGCGAGAGAGAGAACGTGTGCGAGAGAGAGAACGTGTGCGAGAGAGAGAACGTGTGCGAGAGAGAGAACGTGTGCGAGAGAGAGAACGTGTGCGAGAGAGAGAGAACGTGCGAGAGATAGAGAACGTGCGAGAGACAGAACAAATGTGTGAGAGAGAGAAAGAGGGTGGGGAGAGAGGATGTGAAAAGAGGACGGAAAAAGAGAGGAGGGAGAGAGAGAGCGGAGAGAGAAAAAGGAGACAGAGGGGGGGGGAGAACGTGTGAGAAAGTGTGATAGGATAAGAGAAAGAGGAAGTGTGAGAAAAGGAGAGACAGTGGGAGGGAGAACGGGAGAGAGAGTGGGAAAGAAAAAGGGTGAGAAAAACAATAGTACTGTAGGTGAAGGAGAGACACACAGTGAATGAGTCACTGTACAGATCTACTAAATGTATTATTTACACTAAGCTCAGAGCACCATTACCCAGAAAGAGAGAGAGGGAGAGGGAGAGGGGGGGGGGGAAGGAGAGGGGGGGAAGAGGGAGAGGGAGAGGGGGAGAGGGAGAGGGGGAGAGGGAGAAGGGGAGAGGGAGAGGGGGAGAGGGGGAGAGGGAGAGGGGGAGAGAGGGGGGGGAAGAGGGAGAGAGGGGGAGAGGGAGAGGGGGGGAGAGAGAGAGAGGGGAAGAGAGAGAGAGAGTATAGAGAGGAGGAATAATGGGGGCGCGAGAGGAAGAACGGGGGGGCGGGAGGAAGAACGGGGGGGGCAGGAGGAAGAACGGGGGGGCGGGAGGAAGAACGGGGGGGGCGGGAGGAAGAACGGGGGGCGGGAGGAAGAACGGGGGGGCGGGAGGAAGAACGGGGGGGCGGGAGGAAGAACGGGGGGGGCGGGAGGAAGAACGGGGGGGGCGGGAGGAAGAACGGGGGGGCGGGAGGAAGAACGGGGGGGCGGGAGGAAGAACGGGGGGGCGGGAGGAAGAACGGGGGGGCGGGAGGAAGAACGGGGGGGCGGGAGGAAGAACGGGGGGCGGGAGGAAGAACGGGGGGCGGGAGGAAGAACAGGGGCGGGAGGAAGAACGGGGGGGGAGGAAGAACGGGGGGGAGAGGAAGAACAGGGGGGAGAGGAAGAACGGGGGGCGAGAGGAAGAACGGGGGGCGGGAGGAAGAACGGGGGCGGGAGGAAGAACGGGGGCGGGAGGAAGAACGGGGGCGGGAGGAAGAACGGGGGCGGGAGGAAGAACGGGGGCGGGAGGAAGACCGGGGGCGGGAGGAAGAACGGGGGCGGGAGGAAGAACGGGGGGAGAGGAAGAACGGGGGAGAGGAAGAACGGGGGAGAGGAGGAAGAACGGGGGCGGGAGGAAGAACGGGGGCGGGAGGAAGAACGGGGGCGGGAGGAAGAACGGGGGCGGGAGGAAGAACGGGGGCGGGAGGAAGAACGGGGGCGGGAGGAAGAACGGGGGGAGAGGAAGAACGGGGGAGAGGAAGAACGGGGGGAAAGGAAGAACGGGGGCGAGAGGAAGAACGGGGGGCGAGAGGAAGAACGGGGGGCGAGAGGAAGAACGGGGGGCGAGAGGAAGAATGGGGGGAAAGGAAGAATGGGGGGAAAGGAAGAATGGGGGGGAAAGGAAGAATGGGGGGAAAGGAAGAATGGGGGGGAAAGGAAGAATGGGGGGAGAGGAAGAATAGTAGAGAATGGGGGGGGAGTGGGAGAGCAGGAGGGGGTAGAGAATGGGGGGGGGAGTGGGGGAGCAGAAGGGGGTAGAGAATGGGGGGGGGAGTGGGGAGCAGGAGGGGGTAGAGAATGTTGGGGGGGAAGAGATAAATATTCACACACCGCTAATCACACACTCACAACACATTCCCTCATCCCTTGTCACATACCTCTGCTCTGCGTTCTCTGCGCTCTGCGCTCTGCAGTTTGCAGTCTCTGCTCCCCGCTTCTCGCTGGGTTCAGGCAGTAGCCAGATCTAGGAGAGAGAGGAAAAGAGGGAGAGAAAGAGAGCGGGAAGAGGGAAAGAGAGGGGGAAAGAGAGGGGGGGAGAGGGAAAGAGAGGGGGGGAGAGGGAAAGAGAGGGGGGGAGAGGGAAAGAGAGGGGGGGAGAGGGAAAGAGTGGGGGAGAGGGAAAGAGAGGGGGGGGAGAGGGAAAGAGAGGGGGGGAGAGGGAAAGAGAGGGGGGGAGAGGGAAAGAGAAGGGGGAGAGGGAAAGAGAGGGGGGAGAGGGAAAGAGAGGGGGGAAGAGGGAAAGACGAGGGGGAAGAGGGAAAGAGAGGGGGGGAGAGGGAAAGAGAGGGGGGAAGAGGGAAAGAGAGGGGGGAAGAGAGAGGGAAGAGGGGAAGAGAGGGGGGAAGAGAGAGGGAAGAGGGGAAGAGAGAAAGAGGGAGAGAAAGAGGGAGAGAGAGATGGAGTTTGAACACACAGATGCAATGCTCTCGTACGCACACAGTACTCTGACACAATACTCACACATAGTATTCTGACAATACTCACCACACACAATACTCACTTGCACACAGAGTAGACTGACACAATACTCACACACACAATATTCACACACCGTACTCTGACACAATACTCACACACACAATATTCACACACCGTACTCTGACACAATACTCACACACACAATATTCACACACCGTACTCTGACACAATACTCTCATACACAATACTCACACATACATACACACAATACTCACACATACACACACACAGTACTCACACCCCCGTCTCTCGCAGGCAGTGAGCGTCTGTAATACAATGCAATTCAGACACAGAAATATTCAGAGCAGACACTTCCTGCAGGGGGAGGGGCTGAGAGACCTGTGTATAACACACAGAGAGACCGCTACCCGTGTATAACACACAGAGAGACCGCTACCCGTGTATAACACACAGAGAGACCGCTACCCGTGTATAACACACAGAGAGACCGCTACCCGTGTATAACACACAGAGACCGCTACCCGTGTATAACACACAGAGAGACCGCTACCCGTGTATAACACACAGAGAGACCACTACCCGTGTATAACACACAGAGACCACTACCCGTGTATAACACACAGAGAGACCGCTACCCGTGTATAACACAGAGAGACAGCTACCCGTGTATAACACAGAGAGACAGCTACCCGTGTATAACACACAGAGACGCTACCCGTGTATAACACACAGAGACCGCTACCTGTGTATAACACAGAGACCGCTACCTGTGTATAACACAGAGACCGCTACCCGTGTATAACACACAGAGATCGCTACTCGTGCATAACATCCAGATACCGCTACCTATGTATAACACACAGAGAGACCGCTACCTGTGTATAACACAGAGACCGCTACACGTGTATAACACAGAGACCGCTACCCGTGTATAACACAGAGACCGCTACCCGTGTATAACACAGAGACCGCTACCCGTGTATAACACAGAGACCGCTACCCGTGTATAACACAGAGACCGCTACCCGTGTATAACACAGAGACCGCTACCCGTGTATAACACAGAGACCGCTACCCGTGTATAACACAGAGACTGCTACCCGTGTATAACACAGAGACTGCTACACGTGTATAACACACAGAGATTGCTACTCGTGCATAACACCCAGTGACCGCTACCCATGTATAACACACAGAGACACCGCTACCTGTGTATAACACACAGAGACCACCACCCATGTATAACATACATACAGAGACCGCTACCTGTGTATAAAACACACACAGATTGCTGCGTGTGTATAACACACACACACAGAGACCACCTGTGCATAACACAGAGGGATCGCTACCCGTGTATAACACACAGACCGAGAGAGGGGAGATAGGGGGGGGGGGGAGAGAGAGAGGGGGGGAAGAGAGAGGGGGGGAGAGAGAGAGGGGGGAGAGAGAGAGGGGGGAGAGAGAAGGGAGGAGATAGAGGGGGGAGAGAGAGGGGGGAGAGAGAGGAGGGTAAGAGAGAGAGGGGGGGAGAAAAAGGGGGGGAGAAAGAGGGGGGGAGAAAGAGGGGGGGGAGAAAGAGGGGGGGGAGAAAGAGGGGGGGAGAAGGAGGGTAAGAGAGAGAGGGGGGGAGAAAGAGGGGGGGAGAAAGAAGGGGGGAGAAAGAGGGGGGGGAGAAAGAGGGGGGAGAGAGAGGGGGGGAGAGAGAGGGGGGAGAGAGAGGAGGGTAAGAGAGAGGAGGGTAAGAGAGTGAGGGAGAGAGAGGGGCGGAGAGAGAGGGGGGAGAGAGAGGGGGAGAGAGAGAGGGGTAAGAGAGAGAGGGGGGAGAGAGAGGGGTAAGAGAGAGAGGGGTAAGAGAGAGAGGGGGGAGAGAGAGGAGGGTGAGAGAGGAGGATAAGAGAGAGAGGGGGGATAGAGAGGGGAGAAGCAGGACAAAGATAAGAAGTGGCAGGAGAAAGAGAAGGAGAGAGAGGGCGGGAGAAAGAGAGAGAGAGAGGGGGGAGGAAGAGAGAGAGGGAGGGGAAGAGGGAGGGGAGAGGGGGGAAAAGAGAGAGGGGAGGAAAAGAGGGGAAGAGAGAGGGAAGGAAAAGCGAGTGGGGGAGAGAGAGGGGGGAAGAGAGAGGGGGGAGAGAGAGGAGGGAGAGAGAGGGGGGAGAGAGAGGGGGGAGAGAGAGGAGGGTAAGAGAGAGGGGGGGAAGAGAGAGGGGGAAGACAGAGAATGGGGAGAGGGGTAAGAGAGAGGAGGGTACGAGAGAGGGATAAGAGAGAGGGGTAAGAGAGAGAGGTGGGAGAACGAGGGGAAAAAGAGAGCAGGGAGAGAGGGCGTTAGCGAGAGAGGAGGGAAGAGAGAGAGAGGGGGAGGAAGAGAGAAAGAGGGGGAGGAAGAGAGAGAGGGAGGAAGAGAGAGGGGTAAGAGAGAGGGGAGGAAAAGAGAGGAGGGGAGGAAAAGAGAGGAGGGGAGGAAAAGAGAGAGGGGAAGAGAGAGGGGGGAGAGAGAAACAGTTGAGGAAGAGAGAGAGGGGGAAGAGAGATAGGGGAGAGAGCGAGAGGAGGAAGAGAGAGGGAGAAAGAGAGGAGGGGGAATAGAGAGGGTGAATAGAGAGAGGGGGGGAGAAAGAGAGAGGGGGGAGAAAGAGAGGGAAGAAAGAGAGAGGGGGAAGTTAGAAAGGAGGGGAAGAGAGAGGGGAGAAAGAGAGAGGGGAAAAAGAGAGAGGGGAGAAAGAGGGGGCGGAACAGAGAGAGTGGGGAAGAATAGAGATGGGGAGGGTGGGAAGAGAGGAGAGCGAGGGGTAAGAGACAAAGGGGGGAGAGAGAGGAGGGTGAGAGAGGAGGATAAGAGAGAGAGGGGGGACAGAGAGGGGAGAAGGGGGACAAAGAGAAGAAGTGGCAGGAGAAAGAGAAGGAGAGAGAGGGCGGGAGAAAGAGAGAGAGAGAGAGAGAGAGGGGGGAGGAAGAGAGAGAGGGAGGGGAAGAGGGAGGGGAGAGGGGGGAAAAGAGAGAGGGGAGGAAAAGAGGGGAAGAGAGAGGGAAGGAAAAGCGAGAGGGTGGGGAGAGAGAAGGGGGGGAGAGAGAGGGGTGAGAGAGAGGAGGGTAAGAGAGAGGGGGGGTAAGAGAGAGGGGGGGGAAGAGAGAGGGGGGGGGGAAGAGAGAGGGGGAAGACAGAGAATGGGGAGAGGGGTAAGAGAGAGAGGAGGGTACGAGAGAGGGATAAGAGAGAGGGGTAAGAGAGAGAGGTGGGAGAACGAGGGAAAAAAGAGAGCAGGGAGAGAGGGCGTTAGCGAGAGAGGAGGGAAGAGAGAGAGAGGGGGAGGAAGAGAGAGAGGGAGGAAGAGAGAGGGGTAAGAGAGAGGGGAGGAAAAGAGAGGAGGGGAGGAAAAGAGAGGAGGGGAGGAAAAGAGAGAGGGGAAGAGAGAGGGGGGAGAGAAACAGTTGAGGAAGAGAGAGAGGGGGAAGAGAGATAGGGGAGAGAGCGAGAGGAGGAAGAGAGAGGGAGAAAGAGAGGAGGGGGAATAGAGAGGGTGAATAGAGAGAGGGGGGAGAAAGAGAGAGGGGGGAGAAAGAGAGGGAAGAAAGAGAGAGGGGGAAGAAAGAAAGGAGGGGAAGAGAGAGGGGAGAAAGAGAGAGGGGAGAAAGAGAGGGGGGAGAAAGAGGGGGCGGAACAGAGAGAGGGGGCGGAACAGAGAGAGTGGGGAAGAATAGAGAGGGGGAGGGTGGGAAGAGAGGAGAGAGGAGGAGAAAAGGGAACAGGGGGAAAAGAACAGGGGTGAAAGAGAAAAACGGGGGGAAAGGGGAACGAGGGGAGAGAAGAGCGGGAGAGAATGTGAAGAGTTATAGTTGATGTCATCAGATTGTGTGATGTGTCCCTGGGAGGATTGCCCTATCTGGCGATCAGGGCCGCCCCGGTGGTACGGAACTGAGGTGGTACGGAACCGAGGGCGTATCAGCGTGGCCGCCCCGGAACTGATGTGGTACGGAACTGAGGTGGTACGGAACTGAGGGGGTACGGAACTGAGGGGTTACGGAACTGAGGGGGTACGGAACTGAGGGGGTACGGAACTGAGGGGGTACGGAACTGAGGGGGTACGGAACTGAGGTGGTACGGAACTCAGGTGGTACGGAACCGAGGTGGTACGGAACCGAGGTGGTACGGAACCCAGGTGGTACGGAACTCAGGTGGTACGGAACTCAGGTGGTACGGAACTCAGGTGGTACGGAACTGAGGTGGTACGGATCTGAGGTGGTACGGAACTGAGGTGGTACGGAACTGAGGTGGTACGGAACTGAGGTGGTACGGAACTGAGGTGGTACGGAACTGAGGTGGTACGGAACTGAGGTGGTACGGAACTGAGGTGGTACGGAACTGAGGTGGTACGGAACTGAGGTGGTACGGAACTGAGGGCTGGTGCTCCCTCTCCTTCGTCTTGTGAGCGCCGGGATCCAACTTCCACCCGACTGGAAGAGGGAGCTGGAGTCCCCGGAGCAGCCGGCCCGCTAGGTGTGTGTATTGAGAGGGGGGTGAGCGAGTTAGAGGGTGGTATTACCTTCTCCGGAGCAGCCCTCATCCAGCAGCGTCACGTTGCCATAGCAACATGAGGTCACATGAAGATGCGACGGCATGACGCCGAGACGCTACAGGAGTTGGGTTGCTCTTCGTGGAATCTCCCGGGCCGGCAGGTAAATACAATCCACCCCTGGATGTGTCTCATGCATGCTTCTACATATTTGCATGGGACTGTGTATATAATTATCAGATCTCTGTACTCCCACTGTACCGCGCCACGGAATATGTTGGCACTTTACAATAAAACGATAATAATGTGTGATGTTATCAATGATTTTGCAGTGCAAAAAAGGGGCAGAGCTATGAATCCTAGTCCGTTTTTGAAGTGAATAAATATAGGTATGCATACGAGTGTAGCCCCCTGCTGGGGACTACTAATAGTTAAGGGGTTATGGACCCTAGAGGGTTAACTGTGTGAGATCACACAGAGTAACCCCCCTCTCCCGTCCTCTGGCATAGAGTGACTTGTTAGATTAGAGGTTACACCCATCATAGGTGTGGTGACCAGTGACATCATGACTAGAGTATATAAGGTTTGCCCTGAATGTTCTAGAACCAGGTACCTGGAGGAGTAACACTTGGAGGAGCCTCACTGTATATATTGTAGATATGTCCCTGTGTGTATAGAAGTACGTCAAGAGGGATCTGTCCCTGTTTATTATGTTGTAGTCCGGGCAAGTATCCCTTCAGATTGTTCACCTTGGCCGTATCTGCGGGTACTAAGTAGTTAACAACAGAGAAGGCATATACCCTACTGAGGTTTCCAAGAGAGGGATTCCAGGGTGTAACAGAACCAGACCAACCGGAAGGCTCCGATTGGCCTCAGAACTTGCATGCCTAGAAGTCAGAATACAGAACCGGGACAAGGATCTCTTTATAGTACACAGTGTCCAAGAGCCCACAAGGGGCTTGAGAGGAGAGTAACTGGGCACAACAGACGTTATGCAGAACAGGGTCAGGCCAGCCAAACCAAGTCAAGTGTTAGTACCTCCCCTAGGGGTGTCAAGATAAGGGCACCTAGGGAAGCAGAAGATAATAGTACAAACAATACGACAATGTGAATCAACCGCTAAATATACTGCATGCGACTGATGAGAAGAACCTTATCAATGAATGTTAATAAAGGCTCGTTGTTTGTACTACAAGAGTTCCTGGTGTCCATCATTATTCCACCCGCACACGTCCAGCCTGCTCAGATCCAGTACCCCGATAAGGTAACAGAGACTGAGCACAGCCACGTAAATACTTAGCGCATGTAACCTCCTTAAGTGCCGGGCACGGAGGATCACACACACACACACACACACACACACATCCTGGGAGCTCTCCGTGTTTGACTCCACATGTTACAGTAGAAATAATTAGTAAGAGATTAGTGTTAATGAGAGATAGGAGACCCCACAGAGCTTTGTTCTGCTCCAGATGTGGCAGGCTCCACAGCACGCTGGATACACATACACACACAGACATGCACAGAAAGACAAAAATACACACACAGGGAGACACACAGCCATGCACAGAAAGACAAAAATACACCCACAAAGGCATACACAGAAAGACAAAAATACACACACACACACACAACATGCACAGAAAGACACAAAATACACACACAGGGAGACACACAAATGCACAGAAAGCCACAAAATACACACACGGAGACACACAGACATGCACAGAACAACATAAATACAAACACAGACACACACACAGTAGGGTTGCCAGGTGGCTTCTCCAAAAATACTAGACACAATGGTGAAAGGTGCGAGACACAACCACGCACACAGATGCTCAAGACACACACACCTTTCTCTGCTCTGTTCCATGTTGTTTCCTCCTCTCCTTAGCGCCACCCTCCTGACACCGCCTATTGATTGGCTGCATTACCCAGCAGCAGCCAAACAGGATAGAGGAAGCTGCCTAGTTCCCTACTAAGGTCCAGAGAGGTAATACCAGTATACTGAAACATGCCCGGTATTGCCTCATTTTGTACTGTTAAGTGTCCAAATACAGGACAGTCCAGTTTAATACTGGACACCTGGCGACCCTAACAGACAGGCACAGAAAGACACAAATACACACACACAGACATGCACAGAAAGACACAAATACACACAGAGACATGCACAGAAAGACACAAATACACACAAGGCACCACCTTGAGAAAGGTCCCACTGGGGGACCGAAACGTCGGTTTATGTGTCTTTTTCAATACAAAAACTTGTGATCAAACTTACCAGAGTGCTGTCTCCTGATCTCGTGCTTCAAACGGTATCGTATGGTTTATTATTGCTTTATGGGACAAGCACCCAATTTTTGTGTCGGCTGCTTCTGTGTATATATATATATATACACACACACACACACCCCTTTGGAATCATGGGAGGTGTACATACGTTTTATTTATTTTATAAATAAATACGTTTTAAGTATATTTAGAGAGGCACAAGACTATTACTAGCCCTTCGCAGTACCAATGATTTTTGAGCTATAGATCTGACATTTGTTCCTGTGGATGTTCCTACTGCTGTAGCATTGATCCTATCTCAGTTATCCCACTTCAATATACTGAATTTGGATCCGGTTACACTGTGATAAAATAAATATATAAGTGTATTGTGAAGTGGTTAACATCTGTTCTAGGAGAATATACGTGCATACAATAGCCCTACCTCACCACCGGGGATTTTAACTATTCACTCTAAATATTTATGCACTTCTCATTGTGTAATATTTGTTAATAAAACGATATTATTTGTTGCATTTTTTACGGGAATCTTGCTGTAGCGACTTACCATGGCCATGATAATAGCCTATTACTATTACCATACCAAGTGATCTTTACCCAGTGACCAATTGGTCCTTCGATGTCCGTCTATCTACACTGTGGATGAGTGCAACTAATAGGGATCCTTATAATATAATCCCAGATTAGATCGCCAATGATTAACCCTTTCAATGCTCATCTAGAGTTATGTTAGGGAAAAAAATAGGACTTTAAGCACCTAACAGTTACTATGTATACATAGTTAGGATATAACATTGCCACATGACAGATGCTGTAGTTGCTTGCAGTGTGGGAGTGTATAAAAAGGTCCCAATTTCGCTCATCCACATACAGGAAATTCTCTATCAAAAAGTACTATACGTGTATATCCAAGTATATCATATATTTGATTAAATGTCCCTGTGGACTGGGTTATCTGGGGGGGACTACTCAATGTGTCAAGGACCGGATTCGACAGCACAAAATTGCAATCCAAAGGGGTGATATGGAGACTTCGGCGGCACACCATTTCACACATGGTGGGCATAACTTGAGCCAAGAAACCACGTAGTGGATGCAGCATTACCAGATTTATTACAGAGAGAGACAAATTGGATTCGCAGGCTTAACACCATGCGTCCCAATGGCATTAGCAAAGAGTTAGACTTCTCCTGTTTCCTTTGAATGGGCAGGGTCCAGCCGATGGTGGAGTCTCTACTTTTAGATAGTGGGAATCCTGATGACTTGTTGCTGTTGGATGTCCTCTGTCATCAGAGAAGTCTGATGCACATTGGGCAGTTTCCATCATCCGATTGTTTCATTTGTTGGTTATCTGTTGTCTTCACCCAGATCTCCATTCATGGTATCCCCATTGGTGCCATTGCCATGTGGACTGAGGGATGAGCCCATGTCCTCCCACTTATACCCAACTGTCTATGATCGGAGTCCTTGCTCTTTGTGGTCTCATCCGCCTTGTTATGGCACCGAGTCTTTTCCATATATTGTAGTGGTTTCCATGTGAGGGTGTCTATAAAATGCTGGTCAGGATAAACTATTATCATACTCTGTGTAAAGCCCCCTTTCCCCTCTAACATTCTTATCTATGGTCATGATGTACAAGTTGCCTTTTGATAACAATCTTCTACGTTTAATGTTCTCCAAGGTAGGGATCTCATCTTGATATATTGGGATGTGTTGCACATATTTTCAGTATATGATTAATCTCTGATTGCCTGTTTGTATGTTTCTCCTGCATATTGCTATATATATATGCCTGGGGAGTCTGCGCAGGTAACGAAGCGTCTGGTTATCATGACGACGGGATGACGCGATCCTCGTCATTGATCAAGAATGGCCCTGATTAAAAAATAGGGTGCAAGAGGTGATGAATATGGAGAAACTATCTGCCTTCTTGAAAAGATCCACTGACTCCTTTAACAAAACATGGGATCCGTGGCTATCCCATATGGCACCTCTACGCCACTAATCCACATATGGGAAAAAAAAAAAAAAAGAGAGAGAGAAAGGAAAACCAGGTCAGGGGCACCAATGAAAATAGACTGAGGACACGGGAAGCAATGGGTATCTCCCCCCCCCCCCACCCACCCTCCCCTTCCTATTCCCACTCTTACTCTCTGTTTCCATACTCGCGCTCCCCACATAGCCCCTGGAGGGTCAGGGGAGCGGTGAGCTTTCCTCTTTTATTTCCGGTTTCTCTAACCAACAAAAGGAGAAAATCTGTATTAGGCTGTATTATCGTTTGTTTCATGCATACTGTGAATTATCTAAATGCCTAATAAAAAATTTTGAAAAAAAAAAAAAGAATGGCCCTGATTGGCTAAGAGCGGGTCACGTGAGCGACGGCCGTCAGACGCCTGCACCGTCTTAAGATGGAGGACGGATGTCCTCAATTCAGGCTGATTCATTCTGTCTTTTCAGGATTCACGGAAAACGTTTGAACTTACTGCTTTTTTAGCTCATTTCTGGGAACTTTTTTAGAGAGAGAAAGGGAAGTACGTCGTTCATTGTAACATAAGGGAATGGGCCTGAAGCCTTCTCTCCAAAACATTGCCCCCTTTTTGTGTTTCTTTATTACACTCCCACTTACTTGTTCCCCAATTTTCATATTTTGCAGCCGAGTGGATACTTATAGTTCCTGGACAGCGGACGTTTGCCTGATATCTCTGCCTCTGGATGGTGGATAAGTATATACTATTTTTGTATATAGCGAATTCTGTGTTTCGTTTGTGTCGACCATTGTGTATTAAGTACTGTAACAGGGAATTAACCCTATCTCAATGAGTCTTCAATAGAAAGCCTCAGTGGTCTGAGTAATCCAGCAGGGAGCTGGTTAATTGCACTAGACAATTAACCCATCTCCACATGGTTAAATCAGACAAGTGTAAAAGCCTCCTGGTGGGAACTGACAGAGAGACTCGAGCACACAGGAGGACTGTGAGCTGACATCAAGACCCAAGGACTATTCCAGGACACAGCGGACCCTGAAACATGCCGGAGGCTGGCCCCACAACTGACACCAATCCAGACCCAGACATGAAGGGCCACCTGCTTTGAGGTACCTCATTAGGCTTTGGGGTGATAGGTTGGTAAGGGGCTTTCCCCCCAGCCCTGCAGATAGGGACTGGGGAAGTGAGTTAGCCCTTACACAGTGATAGGCTGTTTATTTTTGTATGCTCTGCATTGTTTAAAGTGGCAGGCTGAATAAAGCCATGGTTTAATTTCCCCAAATCTGTCTCCCTGGTTGTACCTCTGCACGTCTCTCACAAGTACTATACACTTTTATACAGAGGCAAGGTGTAACATCACACTGCTTCAGATATTTTTCAGCTAGTACAGGATTAATATAAGTGCTACCCATGTTCATGATGCTTCTTGTCCGAGATGTTGTATATACATTTGTTGATCAGGCTTTCTTGCATCTATTTTTACATTGGTAAAAATATCTTATTTTTGGCTTATCCTGTATTTATTTATTCTCATTACAACCGCCTTAAAAAATAAGCATCAAACTCTACTGAGCCAGCTGCAACTGCTCCAGGGCACATCTGGATCAAGCAACATTTTTAAATCAGCTTTAACGTGTAATGTAATTCCAATGTTCTGATAGGGGCCAAGTGTTTCTTCCAAGGGAAAGGGTAACAGCCCATTGACATAACTCTGCTAGCAAAGTTTAGGTGCCCCCGCAGAGATTGCAAATAGGATGGTGACTGGTAGCATGCAGAAGACTGTTCGCTGCAATCTCTTTATGAAATATCATGTTTGAGACTGCCATTAGTTTCACGTAAAAATTCTTAGCTCTAAAAAAATAAATGGAGTTAGGATCAAATTCCATTGGATGTTTTAAATGAATATCATTGGAATTAAGAATATGCAGAACCTCCTGCAAGCTCTGTTCATAACCACCCCAGCTCATGAGAATGTCATCGATGTATCTGACCCACAACAGTATGTGGTCAGTCTACATCAATAATCCCTCACCAAAAACCACAGTCAGAGGAGCGGCACTCCTGTAGCAGCGAAGCAAGGATAAGACGCTGATGGCTGAGGCGCTACACTAATATCCCTCACAATTGCCGTCTGCCCGATTACCACCAATTTGTGTGTCCCCGGAGAGAGACATCAATACGAACAGTTTATACCCCATCAGGACTTTGATACAGGTCCCCAACTAGATTATCTATTGAACCCAATACAATTATTTTTTCTATAGTGTCTATTGTGATATCTGCCTAGATTAATAGGCTGTGTTAATTGTATTGGTAATACAAAAGGGTCCGACAGACCTTTTCCAGGCTTTCAAACCTAGTGGCCATTTGCATATTGATTCTTAGTCTACTAATACGTCACCGATTACAATATTGTATTGCATGTGTCTCATATCATCGTAGATATATTGATGGGTATTAGAATTAGTGTGAAGAAGTGTATTCTGCTCATTCATTTTCATCTGCACGACACTTTTTTTATTGATTGAGATATATTTATATTTGTAATAAAGGTAAATGAAGAGTGCCAATCTGTTGGGAATTTCTTTCCTATTATGTGAATGTTTGTGCTTATTTCATTCCATGATTGTGCACCATCCATCTAGCTCTTCTATTTGGGTTTTATAAATGTGTGAGATATAGTCTCAAGCTTGTTCTGATGTCTACAGCATAAGACTCCATGGGAGATACTACAGCACGTTAAAGCTGCAGTTCAGTCAATATCCTGCATGTGTGTTTTTTTTTAATAAATCAGTTCTGTACTAAGAAAAAATACTTTTAGCATTTTGTTTAAAAAAAAAAAAAAAACAACTTTGAAAGACCGATTTTCTTGTATTCTATTTTAACAAGCATGTTTGTTCCTATAGCAACCATTTACATTCCCCAGATCTAAAGATGTCGCCAAACTTCGCCGATCAATAGACGGAGAACGAAGTGACCGGCAGCTATGCAGTTCTTTAGGTACGTAGTGTAACGAACGGGGAGTCACGCCGCTCTCAGCGTGCTCCCCACTTACCTGCAGCTCTGCCAGGGCTTCCCGCGTCTCACACGGATCCCTCCGCCAGGACGCCGAGCTCCGTTTCCTCTGTGCGCGCGCACGTCAGTCCTCTTCTTCTGCTCTCAGGTCTGGGCGCGTGCCCTCTCACACGTCCACAGGCGCAGCCACACGGAGGCGCACCAGCCTCTTAAAGGCACAGTACCTATTTCCATTGCTGCAATCAAATGCAGCCTTATTACTGGGCTCTATAGCTCCTCCTCCAGGAGTCCTTCTGGACCTATCCCTGTCACAGCCTGGCCCATCTACACCCCCCCACCTGGCTACGCTGCCATTGGATCCTCTCACCTATTTATACCTGACAGGTTCACTGACTCATCGGCTGAGCATAGAACCAGTTGTTCTCATCACTCTCTGCCTCCCTAGTCCTGTCTTGTTTTGCAGTCTTCCTCGTGTACCGAACCGGCTTCCTCTACGACTATCTGCACCTCTGGCATCCCGAACTTGGCATACGGCAATACGTCTCTCTGCACCTCTGGCACCCCGAACCCGACAAACGGTAAACGATTACGTCTCTCTCTCTCTAACCCCGGACTTGGCTAACAGCACCCTCTACCATCCGTACCTCTCCGCCCCGACTCGGACTCCCAGACCACTCTACTCTCAAGACGTGCCCTCGTGGCTGTGGGTGGCGTTATATCCTATCCCACCTCAGCACCGTGGTCCCGCCTCGTTTGTGGTGAGCTCGTCCTGACACGTAGACATTGCCCACCTGAAACTATTGAAGTTAAAAAAAAAAAAAACGGGAGCTTGAACTGCAGCTTTAACATGTGCAGCTTAGAGGAGAGAAGGGATCCGATTTAAACTTTCACATATATAAAGGGCTTCAGCAAAGTACAGGAGGGAAGCATACTCCAAAGGGTTGGGCTAGAACAAGGTCATTCTCTGAAGCTGGAGGACGGCAGACTAAGGGGCAATGTGAGGAAGTACTTCACGGAAAGGGTGGTGGATCCATGGAATAGCCTCCCAGCAGAGGTGGTGGGGGAAAATACAGTAAGGGAATTGAAGCGTGCTTGGGATAGACATGAGGCTGGCCTAAATACGAAAGGAAGCCAAGGGTTATATAGGGTCTGAAATTTTACAGCAGACATGGTGGGCCGAGTGGTTTTTATCTGCCGTCAAAAGTTATGTTTCTATGATTGACCGATGCCCCTTCTGGGTACAGATGTGATGAATGAGGCAATAAGCATCTTTTTTTAGGAACTGGTTCTAGTGGAAGGAGTGATCAATTAGAAAAGTGGGGATGGTCACAAGGCCCCTTCTTCCCACCCAGTTTCATTTTGTTTAATAATTTAGCGCTGACCAAATCCATGCAACCCTGCAGAGACTTTAGATTGGCAACCTATATGCCCTCCTATAACAAGCTACAACAAAACCGTCACTTAAAGCTGCCGACCTCTTATTGGGCTTAACCAAGATAACATTGCGTTCACTTTCACCTGCCTCTTTCCAACTCCCACCACCGGTGCTGGAATTAAATAACCAACACAATCCTCTTCTCTGGGCTCCCAACCCCCCCCCCCCCCCCGCCCCACCCCGGATTGTGCAGAGCCGGCGGAAGAGAGGAAGGGAGAAACTCTTTGAGGTGACATAGTGGGCAGCCACCAATCCATGTCCTTCCTCCCCCATTTAAACCCTGGGCAAATAAAAATTGACGGTATAACTTGTATTTAAACCATACCAAGCCCACATATACCGTATACAAATTATATCTTGGTATTTGAACATTTTTCTGGGCATTTTTCCCCCCAATTACACTGGCCAAGGCAATGTAATACGGAAGCCAGCTATAGAATATGTTTGGTATGGCTCGTTTTCTCGTCATCTGATTGGTCAGACACAGCTTCCTTAATAATGTGTAATAATGACGGGATATCAATATATTCTCCCTTCCAGATTTTCTCTTTTACTACCAAATAGGGGAATGTAGACACAAAGGGCCTTCACACACAACAGGTTGCAGGGGTACACACCACTGGATCCGTTACTCAGCTGCCTACTCTCCACTACACAGGAAGGGGCTCAATCTCGACTGGAGTAGAAGAGCTCCTGCGATCGCTGGAGTCGGGAAAAACGTCTCTGGAGGCTGAAGTGTCTTGGGTGGAGTGGAACAGGATTTTACTCAGCCCAGCAAATACCACTCACTAGCATCTGGCGGACCAGTAGATGGGCCAGCCACCGAGGATCCAGGTTGCCTCCACCATGCTTCGCCGGCTCCCTTATCGCGGACAAGAGTCCTTCCAATGCCTCCCCCTCACTGCGGCTTTGAGTAGACATTGCAAATGAATATGCTACGTCGCCATGGTAGACTTCTAACCTAGCTACTTGTAGCTGTCAATAAACGTGTCTATTCCAGATCCACCTGCTGACTAAAATCGCCTAAAAAAGCCAACAACCGCAAAAACGGACAAATACGTAGCTACTCCTCAACATTCCCGGCTACCTTGGTGGCAGGTATCTTGCCCAGACACTGGACCCAGCCAATTGGCTACACCGCCGGGAAAAGCTTGCTGTGGAGAACGGGTACATGGTCAAATTACCCCCTCGGTGCCCCTTCTGGGCTACAGTCCTTGTGAGAAGTCTCTGTCAGCATCCTCCATGTGCTCACCTGCACTGCTTGTATCTTCTCCGTTCGAGCCAGCAGTGAGGGCAGCAGCCTCCCGACTTCTTACCGTGAGGTCTCCCAGCCTCTACGGTGGATCCATTTATTTAAACAGGGTTTGGCTGCTCCCTGCACTACACGGCAGAGCTTGGCCACTGCCTGCGTCCCACACAGTCTGTAGGATGGGGTTATAGGGAGCAGTGTGAACCCTGCAGTCTGTAAGGTGGGGTTATAGAGAGAAGTGAGACCCCCGCAGTCTGTAGGGTGGGGTTATAGGGAGCAGTGTGATCCTTGCAGTCTGAAAGATGGGGTTATAGGGAGCAGTGTGATCCCCACGGTCTGTAGGGTGGGGTTATAGGGAGCAGTGTGATCCCCACAGTCTGCAGGATGGGGTTATAGGGAGCAGTGTGATCCCCACAGTCTGTACGGTGGGGTTATAGGGAGCAGTGTGATCCCCACAGTCTGTAGTGTGGGGTTATAGGGAGCAGTGTGATCCTTGCAGTCTGAAAGATGGGGTTATAGGGAGCAGTGTGATCCCCACAGTCTGTAAGGTGGGGTTATAGGGAGCAGTGTGATCCCCACAGTCTGCAGGATGGGGTTATAGGGAGCAGTGTGATCCCCACAGTCTGCAGGGTGGGGTTATAGGGAGCAGTGAGACCCCCGCAGTCTGTAGGGTGGGGTTATAGGGAGCAGTGATACCCCCGCAGTCTGCAGGGTGGGGTTATAGGGAGCAGTGTGTCGTCGCAGTCTGTAGGATAAAGTTAGAGTGAGCAGAGTGACCCTGCAGTCTGTAGGATGGGGTTATAGGGAGCAGTTGGTCCCGCAGTCCATAGGATGGGGTATTGACAGATAACACTAGTACTAAAGGTATAAGTTTATTAGCTTCCAAGGTGCCATATTCATTCCTCCCCACCACACCTTACCCCCCCCCCTCCCCCCTCCACTCACACCCCTCCCCCCATCTCTCTCTCTGGAAGAAGCTCCGAGCTGCACTCACTTAATGGGTTTTCAGTGCAACCTTTCATATATCCAAAGAGGGAGAGGGGGGAGAGGGAGAATAGGGGGGAAGAGAGGGAGAATGGGGAGTGAGGAGGGAGAAAAGGGGTGGGGCAGAGGAGGGAGAAATGAAGGGAGGGAGAGATGAAGAAATTGGGGGGGAAAGAGAGGGAGAAAGGGGGAATGAGATAGGGCGGAGGGGCGAGAAGAGAAAGAGGGAAACAGACAGGTTACAGGGGCATTTCCATCCCTCGCCCTCCTTCACCCTTCCCATGGTCGCTCTACCCATGTTACACCCCCCAAGGGGGGTTCTGCTCTCCTCCCCTCATCGGTTTAATCTGCATCTGAGTCTCCAGAATGTGTAGAAGCTCCTTAACATCCGGAACAAAACCAACCTCCAACTTAGACCAGATAGGGATATCTGTGAGAGGAGAGAGGGGGGAGAGAGGAGAGAGAGGGGGTGTGAGAGGAGGGAGGAGAAGATACAGAGGGGGGGGGGAATATACAGAGAGGAGAGAAAGGGGGTCGGGAGAGAAAAGAGAGGGGGGCGGGAGAGGAGAGAGAGGGGGGCGGGAGAGGAGAGAGAGGGGGGCGGGAGAGGAGAGAGAGGGGGGCGGGAGAGGAGAGAGGGGGGGGGCAAGAGAGGAGAGAGAGGAGAGAGAGGGGGGCGGGAGAGGAGAGAGAGGGGGGCGGGAGAGGAGAGAGAGAGGAGAGAGAGGGGGCGGGAGAGGGGGCGGGAGAGGGGGCGGGAGAGGGGAGAGAGGGGGGCGGGAGAGGAGAGAGAGGGGGGCGGGAGAGAGAGAGGAGAGAGAGGGGGGCGGGAGAGAGAGAGGAGAGAGAGGGGGCGGGAGAGAGAGAGGAGAGAGAGGGGGGTGGGAGAGAGAGAGGAGAGAGAGGAGGGGGGGCGGGAGAGGAGAGAGAGGGGGGCGGGAGAGGAGAGAGGGGGGCGGGAGAGGAGAGAGGGGGGCGGGAGAGGAGAGAGAGGGGGCGGGAGAGGAGAGAGAGGGGGGCGGGAGAGGAGAGAGAGGGGGGCGGGAGAGGAAGAGAGGAGGGCGGGAGAGGAAGCGAGGGGGGCAGGAGAGGAAGAGAGGGGGGCGGGAGAGGAGAGAGAGGGGGGCGGGAGAGGAGAGAGCGTGGGTGAGAGGGAGGGGGGAGAAGATACAGAGGGGGGAGAAGATACAGAGGAGAGAAAGGGGGTCAGGAGAGAAGAGAGGGGGGGGCGGGAGAGGAGAGAGGGGGTCGGGAGAGGAGAGAGGGGGGCGGGAGAAGAGAGAGAGAGGAGAGAGCGGGGGCGGGAGAGGAGAGAGAGGAGAGAGGGGGGCGGGAGAGGAGAGAGGAGAGAGAGAGAGAGGAGAGAGAGGGGGGCGGGAGAGAGAGAGGAGAGGGGGGGTGGGAGAGAGAGAGGAGAGAGAGGGGGCGGGAGAGGAGAGAGAGGGGGCGGGAGAGGAGAGAGAGGGGGCGGGAGAGGAGAGAGGGGGCGGGAGAGGAGAGAGAGGGGGGCGGGAGGAGAGAGAGGGGGCGGGAGAGGAGAGAGAGGGGGCGGGAGAGGAAGAGAGGAGGGCGGGAGAGGAAGAGAGGGGGGCGGGAGAGGAAGAGAGGGGGCGGGAGAGGAGAGAGAGGGGGGCAGGAGAGGAGAGAGAGGGTGCGGGAGAGGAGAGAGAGGGGGTGTGAGAGGAGGGGGGAGAAGATACAGAGGGGGGAGAAGATACAGAGGAGAGAAAGGGGGTCAGGAGAGGAGAGAGAGGGGGCGGGAGAGGAGAGAGGGGGGCGGGAGAGGAGAGAGGGGGGCGGGAGAGGAGAGAGAGGGGGGCGGGAGAGGAGAGAGATGGGGCGGGAGAGGAGAGAGACAGGAGAGAGGGGGTTGGGAGAGAGAGAGGAGAGAGAGGGGGCGGGAGAGAGAGAGGAGAGAGGGGGGCGGGAGAGAGAGAGGAGAGAGAGGGGGCGGGAGAGGAGAGAGAGGGGGGCGGGAGAGGAGAGAGAGGGGGGCGGGAGAGGAGAGAGGGCGGGAGAGGAGAGAGAGGGGGCGGGACAGGAGAGAGAGGGGGCGGGAGAGGAGAGAGAGGGCGGGAGAGGAGAGAGAGGGGGGCGGGAGAGGAGAGAGAGGGGGGCGGGAGAGGAGAGAGAGGGGGGCGGGAGAGGAGAGAGAGGGGGCGGGAGAGGAGAGAGAGGGGGCGGGAGAGGAGAGTGGGAGAGGAGAGAGGGGGGCGGGAGAGAGAGGGGGCGGGAGAGAGAGGGGGCGGGAGAGGAGAGAGAGGGGGCGGGAGAGGAGAGAGAGGGGGCGGGAGAGGAGAGAGAGGGGGTGGGAGAGGAGAGAGAGGAGAGAGAGGGGGCGGGAGAGGAGAGAGAGGGGGCGGGAGAGGAGAGAGAGGGGGCGGGAGAGGAGAGAGAGGGCGGGAGAGGAGAGAGAGGGGGCGGGAGAGGAGAGAGAGGGGGCGGGAGAAAAGAGAGAGGGGGCGGGAGAGGAGAGAGAGGGGGCGGGAGAGGAGAGAGAGGGGGCGGGAGAGGAGAGAGAGGGGGCGGGAGAGGAGAGAGAGGGGGCGGGAGAGGAGAGAGAGGAGAGCGGGAGAGGAGAGCGGGAGAGGAGAGAGAGGGGGCGGGAGAGGAGAGAGAGGGGGCGGGAGAGGAGAGAGGGGGCGGGAGAGGAGAGAGAGGGGGCGGGAGAAGAGAGAGGGGGCGGGAGAGGAGAGAGAGGGGGCGGGAGAGGAGAGAGAGGGGGCAGGAGAGGAGAGAGAGGGGGCGGGAGAGGAGAGAGAGGGGGCAGGAGAGGCGGGAGAGGAGAGAGAGTAAAAATGTATAGTCTGTTATTGTTAAAAATCTTTGGTGCTTCATAGGAGGGCAGGGCTGTGTGGGGTGTGTGGGAGGCTTAGCAGGGCTGTGTGGGAGGCTCCGTAGGGCCGTGTGTGGTGGGAGGGGTGTGGGAGGCTTAGCAGGGCTGTGTGTGTGTGGGGGGGGATTAGGGGGTTAGGAGGCTCCGTAGGGCTGTGTGTGTACTGGGGGGGGGATGTGGGAGGCTCCGCCGGGCTGTGTGGGGGGGGGAGGTGAGGCTCCGCAGAGCTGTGTGTGGGGATGTGGGAGGCTCCGCAGAGCTCTGTGTGTGGGGATGTGGGAGGCTCCGCAGAGCTCTGTGTGTGGGGATGTGGGAGGCTCCGCAGAGCTCTGTGTGTGGGGATGTGGGAGGCTCCGCAGAGCTCTGTGTGTGGGGATGTGGGAGGCTCCGCAGAGCTCTGTGTGTGGGGATGTGGGAGGCTCCGCAGAGCTCTGTGTGGGGATGTGGGAGGCTCCGCAGAGCTCTGTGTGTGGGTATGTGGGAGGCGCCGCAGAGCTGTGTGTGTGGGGATGTGGGAAGCTCCGCAGAGCTCTGTGTGTGGGGATGTGGGAGGCTCCGCAGAGCTCTGTGTGTGGGGATGTGGGAGGCTCCGCAGAGCTCTGTGTGTGGGGATGTGGGAGGCTCCGCAGAGCTCTGTGTGTGGGGATGTGGGAGGCTCCGCAGCGCTGTGTGGGGATGTAGGAGGCTCCGCAGAGCTCTGTGTGTGGGTATGTGGGAGGCTCCACAGAGCTCTGTGTGTGGGGATGTGGGAGGCTCCGCAGCGCTGTGTGTGGGGATGTAGGAGGCTCCGCAGAGCTCTGTGTGTGGGGATGTGGGAGGCTCCGCAGAGCTCTGTGTGTGGGGATGTGGGAGGCTCCGCAGAGCTCTGTGTGGGGATGTGGGTGGCTCCGCAGAGCTCTGTGTGAGGGGATGTGGGAGGCTCCGCAGAGCTCTGTGTGTGGGGATGTGGGAGGCTCCGCAGCACTGTGTGTGGGGATGTGGGAGGCTCCGCAGTGCTCTGTGTGTGGCGATGTGGGAGGCTCCGCAGTGCTCTGACCATTGTACAGGATCTCGAAGGCTCCAGTGGAAAGACAGAAATTCTCCAACATGTTGGACACGAAGAAAATCATCAGACAGGAGAAGACCTAAGAGGGGAGAGGAGGGGGGAGAGGAGGGGAAAGATGAGAGGAGAAGAGGGGAGAGAGGAGATGTGACATCATTAGAGATCGGTGAACCTTTTGCCGATATTTGAATTTGCCGTGAATATGGCGTTTCTTTGCGGCTTGGGGAGGGAGCGGGAGAGAGAGAGACCGATTTTAGTCTAGTCCCAAGTGCTACGTATATCCCCTTAAACACACCAGTATATATCACGCGGAGAGACACCTATGCACAAAAGAAGCACACCTGAGATACCAGGTAAATATGCTAATAGGATATGCAAAGTATATGGTAATTACTCCTATTAGCATATCTCCCAGGTATCCCAGGTGTGCTACTGTTTGTGCGTAGGTGTCTCTCCGCGTGTGTTTCTCTCTCAATTTGCTAATCAAATTTTGTTCAAAAAACAGCAATGAATTTACGGCTTCAGTTTTTGACACATTGGCCTAAATCACTGTGACGTCGTGATCATCTCGCCATTACTGTGATACTGTCATCACAACATTAGAGACTTCATCACTGTGACATCACAGCACAATTACATCAGTGACAACACAGGACTGTGGCATCACAATGACATCACTTAACGCCACACAGTGACATCATAGTCTGAAATCATCATCTGTATAGCATGCTAACACCACACCCCGTTATGATGGCATTACATTGCTCAGATGACATCACTCACCTTGTTGTTCTGGCCCCAGGTCCAGATGGCAGGGGTTGTGGCTTCGAGGGCCGGGAACGGGTCGTAACCGGTGAGAACCAAACCCAGGAGGAGGAGCTTAATCACGGACAGGCCAGATGCAGAGTGTCTGGGGTGGAGTCAGAGAGAAGGGGCGGCGTCAGAGAAAAGAGGAGGGGCTGAAATTTAAACAGGAGGGCAGGCAGAGGAGGCGGGGTTTCTCACCTGTGCAAAAAGGGGGAACAGAGAGTGAGGGGAAGGAGAGACGGAGAGTGAGGGGGGAGAGACAGAGTTAGGGGGGAGAGACAGAGAGTGAGGGGGGGAAGAGACAAGAGAGTGAGGGGGGAAGAGACAAGAGAGTGAGGGGGGGAAGAGACAGAGAGTGAGGGGGGGAAGAGACAGAGAGTGAGGGGGGGAAGAGACAAGAGAGTGAGGGGGAAGAGACAGAGAGTGAGGGGGAAGAGACAGAGTGAGGGGGGAAGAGACAGAGAGTGAGGGGGGAAGAGACAGAGAGTGAGGGGGAAGAGACAGAGAGTGAGGGGGAAGAGACAGAGAGTGAGGGGGAAGAGACAGAGAGTGAGGGGCTTCTCCCCTGTACAAGATGTGGGACAGAAAGAGACGGTGGAGGTGTTTGGGCAGGTAGGGGAGGTGGGCTTTCTCACCTGTACAGGGGGCGTGGCAGGTAGAGAGGGGACAGGGCAGTTAGAAGGGGTGGGGCTTCTTACCTGTACAGGGGGTGGGGCAGATAATTCTCCCCCTGGATCTGCAGATCTGGGTAAATCTGTTGCACGGTGCGGGAGTACTCCTCATACACACGGCGGTGCCCTCAGGACACACTGTGGGGTGACAATGTAACACAGCATGTCACAAATACACACAATGACCCAATGTAACAATACATCACTACACACCATGTAACACAACTGTACGCAATGTAACAACCCATCACAGCTACATACCGTATACACACACACAGTAACACAACGACACACAATATAAGAGGGAAATCTGACGCGGAACAAACCGGTGCACAGCAAGAAAAATGGCACCGGCTGGACGTGATCTCAGAGAAAAAAGCATTATTATACTAAACGAACAAACATGGGGAACAGATAAGTCCTCCGACGCGTTTCACACAGCGTAGGTGCTTTATCAAAGAGTGACTGTGCTGGAGTGTATCGTTATAGAACGGACCCCGGCGGAGATGTGAGCCAGGAAGTGAGTGGAGGTAATGTGTCAGTCACTCTCAGGTGAGACAAATGTTTGAAAGAAAATCAAATTGATTGAAGAGTTTGCCTATGTCCCCATGTCTCAGTGACAAATCATTTGAAAGCAAATATATACAAAGTCGCAACACATGAACAATAACTAAATGGGGGGGGGGGGAAATGTTGTGGAAAAAGACACAAATGATTAAATATCGTGAGAAATTATAAATATAAACAACATAAATAGAATACATGTAATGTATGGGGACTTGGATAATGCCCTTTCACGTAAAGAAGCAAAATGGATCTATACGTTAGGCACACAATCCCCCAAAGGTCTCAATGAAGGCTTTGCACATTCAGCCTTCTTATAGCATATGGGAAACAAAAAATAAAAAAGCGCAAGGCCCATAGAGTAGTATGATTATGTTTATAAGCAATTAAAAACGGTTATAAACACTTACAACAATGTAGTTGGTACAGGCACTTCGGTACTAAGATTAGACCGCAGGAACAGAGGCACTTTACTCGTCTGTTTGTCAGGGTTTGTATGAGTCCTTGCCCTCCTCCTCTCGATCGGCGAACTCCTTCACTTCCGCGTCAGGTGACTCTTGACGTCGGCGTGTGTCATCGATCGGGGGTTGAACTACGGGCGGTCATCAGCTACCTCTCCAAACACGGCGGTCAGGAAACTCTGCAATCTGTGTCTTCCCAGCAACTTAGTGTAGGTTCCCAACACTCACTAGCAACCAGAGCAATGTCAGCCCTACGCGTTTCGAGAACTGTGTTCTCTTCGTCAGGGGCACTGTCATTGCTGGTTGCTTCTTATAGCATATGTTCACATATAGGTAGTTGTCTCAGTTAAGAGATTTCATTAATATCTGCATACCACTATGACTGCTATAATTTATCCACTTGGCTTTATGAGCTATACACCCTGTGTATATAGTTATGTAAATAATATCCGGACATCTTGTGATTTTTATAACCGTTTTATTTTATTCAAGTATTTCCTTTTGCTTGACACTTTTTTAATTCATGCGGACTTGCAGGGTGCCGGGTGTTTGTTTACCTCGTCCATGACTGGTTCCGAAGATCGCGCGAGACGAATAAAAATTCACTCACCTGTGTTCGTGTGACTGTCATGGCAACCATTAGGTATAAATCGCCGGCTCCTGCAGAGCACCACCCACCCCCGAAGAAGTGCCATTCATGGAATGAAACGCGCGTCGGGTGACATCGTGAGCGCGACTGAGGTGGCAGCTTCGGTTTGCAATCAGTTGGAAGATTTCATACATTAGTAATTATAATACCAACTAGGAAGCGACATTTTGTTGTGGGACGATTTAGGCAGCCGCTAGTTGAGACAGCTTTGGACATGAGTTTATAGGCGCAGGTCTGTGGCGGTTTTTCCTACGTGTCATTCACTGTGTACCAAGCTTTTAGATTAATATACCTTTTATGTACACTATGATGTTAGGAGTCTATGGTACATGTTAACACTGCCTCTTATATGGTGGTCGTGTCTTTTCAGCTGATACTAATACCTCAGCAAGTTAAACTTTGATGTGAGCCAAATGAGGTAAGCACTAGTTGAGACAGACTTGGGTATCACTCATGATTGTGTGTGACAGCCGTTACCAGTGATTACCACCATGTGCACCGAGATCAGACTTCCAAATAAGAAATGTGCACTCTGAAGATTTATAGATAACTGTATGAATAGACCTCCTATGGCAGGTCCATGTCTCTATATGTAGTACATATGCTTTAGCAAGCTAAACTATGTTGTGGGCCAATTTAGGCAAACATTAATTGAGAGAGATTTAGAGGTCTTTAGTTATATGTTTGCCTATATAAGACCACTAGCACTTTGCCAGTTTACATCTCAGCTTTGAGCAACTTCTATTATACACTAGCATTGATGTTTGCACAGCGGGTGGGTGTTATTATATGACTCACAGCTTACATCGGATCCAATACGTCTATTTTTCAATAATTGTTATGAGCCAAGTTATTAGCCATTGTAGACAATTTTGAGGTGAGCCAGAATATTTATGTCATCATCTGACTACGGTGCTCGCCAAGTCTGTACAATCAGACATCAGTATAAACAGTTAACTACTTTATTTGTCACTACTTTATAAAGTGGTGGTTTGCACAACAGACGGATTCTACAGTGCCCCAATTAATTACTGCAGATATTGAGTGTATCTAGAGGAAGTACTTCTATGGAGTAGGCATACTGCAGGATATTAACACCGATGCAGTATTGTGCTTTGCTCTGGAATAGGCAGTGGTGCTTGTCAAGCATTACTTATGTCCGTTGTCTGTGTTTCAAATATACCTTTGACAGTGGTTATTATTAAGGTCATTTATCAGGATACCTCACTACACAACAATTTTTCACATAGTGTGAAAGGTTAGCAGGAATCATCATATACCTATAGAGTTTGTATACTTTTAAATGACAGCGTATACAATTTCAACTCTATGATGGGTTAACAGATTGCTCAGCGCTCTAACTTGGTTTTTAATTCGCCGTGTTTATAGTTCTTCAGTTCATATAATTAATAAAATGTATTTATTTTTGATATTAGTAGAGTAGTGGGCGTCTATTAGGGTCTTCTCTCCGTCGTGCTGTCTCCCCCCCATTTTAAGCACACACACCATTTATATACAGAGCCCCGACGGTTATACGCATACGCCATTCATACAGTGCTCCCCCCTTTTATACGCACACACACCTCATTTATATATAGTGCTTCTCTCGTTTATACGCAGACCCCATTTATATACAGTGCTCCCCCTATTTATACGCACACCCCATTTATATACAGTGCTCCCCAGGTATACGCACACCCCATTTATATACAGTGCTCCCCCTATTTATACGCACACCCCATTTATATAGTGCTCCCCATGTATACGCACACCCCATTTATATACAGTGCTCCCCCTATTTATACGCACACCCAATTTATATACAGTGCTCCCCCTATTTATACGCACACCCCATTTATGTACAGTGCTCCCCCTATTTATACGCACACCCCATTTATATACATTGCTCCCCCTATTTATACGCACACCCCATTAATATACAGTGCTCCCCCTATTTATACGCACACCCCATTAATATACAGTGCTCCCCATGTATACGCACACCCCATTAATATACAGTGCTCCCCATGTATACGCACACCCCATTTATATACAGTGCTCCCCCTATTTATACGCACACCCCATTTATATACAGTGCTCCCCCTATTTATACGCACACCCCATTTATATACAGTGCTCCCCCTATTTATACGCACACCCCATTTATATACAGTGCTCCCCCTATTTATACGCACACCCCATTTATATACAGTGCGCCCCCTATTTTTACGCACACACCTCATTTATATACAGTGCTCCCCATTTATACGCACACCCCATTTATACAGCGCTCCCTCCATCTATATAGTTCTCCCCCCTTTTCTATATAGTGTTCCCCCGTTTATATACACACACACACCCCGTATATAGACAGAGGTCTCCCCATTTATACGCATGCATCACTGTGCTGTGACGTCACACGGCCCTGGCCATTCTGCCATATGACAACACAACCTGACCCATAGATTAACATCCCCACGATAGCCACGCCCTCTTCGCACAGGGGACCAATGAGAAGCGGCCGTGGAAGCCCTTCCCCCTTCTCACCAGTACAGAAAGCGTAGCCGCGGGCCGGGGCGGAGCAGCGGTCTCTCCTGGGTCTCGACAGGGGCCGGCTGCACCCGATACACGTCCCGCACGGTGAGAGCACAAAACGCTAACAGCACCGACAACAGCGTTACCGGGCTCCACTCCGCCATCTCCAGCCGGTGGTGCGTCACTTCCGCCAACACTGCAACCTGGCTCCTAGAGGCGCTTCCGCCCGGCCTGCGGGGAGAGGTGCCACTTCCGCCCGTCTGAAAGGAGAAGTTAGTTCCGCCCTGAATACGGCTCTAAATAGGATAACTTTATTATTCGTGAACATAATGACAGTGGTGCTGAGGTATTCATGGGCGGTCGTTTTACTCAAACAACGATAGGAAGTGGAGATAATAATAAATACTAGTGAATTTATTTCCAAGAATACTGCCATTGTACAACTTTCCAAAGATGAATAGAAATTCATTACCACCCCCAGGCAGATCCTTCGGCAAATGGCTTAGGCTGCGCTTATAGTGCCAGCGATAGCGACGCGTCAAAACAAATGCATTGCCGCCGGCGCGTGCGCTTATAGTAAGCGTGACGCGACGGAGCGACGGCTTGGTCGCGATCGCTGGAAGTCATCTCAATTTGATTTTTTCACCGACCGTAGCCTGAAGTCGCGTCGCCGGCACTATATGCGCAGCCTAACCAAGTGCAAGTTCAGCGGGGCAGGGACTCATCGTGCCTGCAAACTTCTATGTACAGCGATGCGTACACTGTAAGCGCTATATAAGAATAAAATGCCAGATATTGAGACCGTGTGTGCATACTCTTTCATCCTATGTTAAACACATCTGGGTAATATTACTCTCGCGGATACGATGTTGCTGATTCTTGACACATTACATTATATATCTCTAGATAGAGAGATATTAGATACAGTCTCATCATTTTCAGCTCGCAAGCAACCAGTTATTTTTTTTATTGACCTGTATGTAACCCTCCTTAGGCCGCGCTTATAGTGCACGCGACGGAGCGACGTCGCCTTCGTGAAAACTGTGAAGCCGGCAAAATTTGATTTTTCAAGGACCGTCGCGTCATGTGACGGTCCTTGAACAAATCAAATTGCCGGAATCCCGCAACGCCGCCGCCCGGCGAAACATAACTTTCGCCAGTGGCGACGAGTGACGTCACCCGTCGTGTCGCCATCGACGGCACTATAGGCACAGCCTTACCTGGCTCTAAGGGAGGTCCCCTCAGATTAATAATGTACAATGGCAGTGCTCAGTCTCCTATGTAGGGCGCAGGCTGGGTGCGGATGAAAGGATAGGAAAAAAAGACGGGCACCAGGAACTTATAAAACAAATAAGTGCTTTATTGACGGCTGTCTCAAACATTTCACAGGTATTGACAAACGTTGTACCTTGACAGAAACTCATGGCAAACAATAACTCTTGAGACGTCATCAACTGATAGTTTGGGGTCCTATCTAGGGGAGATACATGAGTAGGGTGCACATCGCAAAGGATAGAGCGGGAACAGCTTGCAGGGAGGCTTTGATGCCGTGAGAACCTGCTGGACAGGTGGGTCCAGTGTGAATGGAGGCTGAAGTATCGGCAACCCTATGAGGACAGTGGCGGTCTGACTGCTGTAGGGGCAACCCTATGAGACGAGGACAATTAGCATCTCACAAAATTAGGTTTGCCCGTACTTTCAACAGGCGCTACCTGAGAAAGGGCACGTTACTAACTAGAAAACGATAAAGGATGACAGGACACAGCTTAATACATATTCTTAAATACACGAACCTATGTACAGGACTCACAGTGAGGACCCCAGTCAGAACTCTTAAGAACTTGCTTCTGGAACATAAGAGGCGGCTATATATACCCTTACATTGACGTCATACATTACATGATGGGGAGGTGAGTAACCTGATTGAGCCCACACAGTTAACCGTCTAAGGCAGGGGTCTTCAACGCCAATCCTTAACACCCAACAGGTCAGGTTTTCAAGATATACCTTCTTCAGTACAGGTTGCTAAATCAGTGGTTCAGTCTTTGACGGAGCCACCTGTGCTGAAGCAGGGATATCCTTAAAACCTGAACATTTGAGTTTTATTGAGGACTGGAGTTGCGAACCCATGCCCTACGGCAAATCAACCCTTTACAGAAATTAGTAGACCTCCAAGAGGGGGCTACACAGTCCCCTTATCAAACATAATGTTGCCTCCAACATTCTTTCAAACATTACACAATGACAACAGTTGAAATATTTAAAACACTCAAATCCTACGTACACAGGATAATACAGCTGCATTCATTCACATCTTCACATAATACAACCACAATATCAGGCATGGTATGACATCAATAACATTTACATATTCAAAATCATACAGCTTTTCAGATGTCATGCAAAAACAATCACGGGCAGAGCAATGGGTGTGATTCTGCACTGTAACACTCTACAGAGGGTCTTCTAGCAGTAATGGGCAGCGTCACGCTTATTGACTACCCTTCCAAATGGGTACTTCTATGAAATATACCCTCTTAGACCCCTCATTGTCCACTTACTCCACCCGATCTTTGTAGACACTGTGACCTATGATAAAAAAACAAAATGTTCAATTTCAAGAATGTTTTGGCACCTAATGACACATTTAGGATGTGAAAGCGTAGAAATAAAATCAATGAGTCAAGGGTTCAAAGTATCAACGTGAGTTTATCTGCACCAAGGTACAATTGAGAGAAAAGAATTCAAAAATGAACTCATGCCTCTGAAAACATATTGCTTGGTATCACATTTGTATACATTTCAAAATGAGTAATACGCCCTTTAAGGGGGCTGGCTTAGAGATAAAAAACAATATGATGACATACAAAAATACATATTGATACATAAATATGCTTCACATTGCTATATTCTTATCCTATAATTTACCATAATGTGGGCCTCTTGACCTTCTGACTTTAAGGAGTAACCCTGTTTAGCCCTGTGTGTACTGTATCTGTCAGATAACAGAACCTAAGGTCAGCAGAATTGTCTAAGGCAGGAAAAACCTCTTACAAATGCAATTTCAATTTCTTTCATGACTCGTAGGAATTATACAAGGGCAAGTTACATCTAGGAGCGATACACTGCAGGATATCAATCATCCACAAATCATATACAAATATACATACATTCAAACACTCAAAATGGCTACTGCGCCAGAATGGAGGTGATGATAGTCTGTCTTCATATAGCCTGAGCCACGCACATTATCTCAATCTTCACAAGGAGTACAAGGTAACTCTTGTTCAACTTGGTTGCCCACTAAACTCCCTGGCAATTTTGCATGTGGCAAGTGCCTGACATCCAAGATGCTCCATCAGTAGAGAAAGTCCTTTACCTTTCGGATTGCAAACGAGAGATTTGCTATTGAAGACTGCATTTCGGGTACCACTATGTATGTGGTGTATCTTAAGTGCCCCTGTGATCTCCACCACATAGTGAGAACCAAGAGGCAATTGAGAAGGAGGATACTTGAACACGTGCACAATATTAGCATTGATTTTGACAAACATAGCGTACCCGTAATTTTTAAACACACCATAACCAAGATCCCTCTCATTTACACTATTACACTATAAAGGGATACAAGTTATTCCAGTGGACAGAAGGAAGGGGGGGGGGGGGGGAGACCATGAGAAGGCCCAGTCAAAACAATAATTTTTGGGGATATTCAAGCTGAGAACTCTTATTCCGGTGTGGTTGAATGAGGATATAGACATCCTGTCACTTTATTAGTCCTATTTGTTTTCTAGCTGGAATAATATCCTTCCTATGATTGTTATCCAGTAATATGTTTGATATAATCATGTCCTTAAACGCAAGCTATAGGAGATATCTATTTATCCTATATTGTTGTCCACTCTAATATATCATCTGGCCATGCTTTGTCTGTGATAGTTTTATTTGCCTACTATATGTAGCAAACCTGTTTTTATTCAATTCATTGTTCTCTTTATTTATATTTTTTTATTAGGTTCTCTTACTTCTCATTTTAGCTAGATTTATATTTGGAAACATAATTTCTTTTAACCTTAGAAATGTGTCTTAATGTATTTTTTACTTATTAAACGTTCAGGGCATGTAGTAATATTAAGGCACCACAAGATGGCGCCTATTTGATATCACTAGCAATCAATTGCACTTGGAATAATCCAACATTTGTGCACCTTCCCCTTTCTGACCTATTAGAAGCCTGGGAGGGGTATACATAGATGTGCATTTTCACTGTAATATTAACCCTGCTGAAGTTGCAGCAAGCTACGAAACGCGTTGGAATTTTGTTTGGCAACATATTCTTTAAGCAACTTCCTGAACTAGTGATTGGAACAAAGGGAAACTTTCACCACTCTCGGGCCGTGAGACATTTTTGTAATCCACGGGAGTACAGTGGGCAGTGACGTCATCATCTTGCGCCCCAGCACGAGTCGACGAGAGAGTTTATCTCCCTGGTGTATGATCACACCGCTCAACGGACTAGGAGTGAGGGAACTACCACTTGCTATTTCATCGTTTGGCTGCCGTACAGTGATCCAGTATACGCGGCTCTTACCTTTGATCGCCAGGAACCACCTGATCAGGTAATACTACGCAGGGCTGTTCCATGTATTCCTGAACAGGTCTGACTCGGTTCTTTACGGTAAGCCTGATTTTATACATTTTGTTATACGTGCATTACTTACCTTTTCATACCAATCACAATTTTATTGATATACTTCCCTATGAGAGTCGTGTGTTGTCGTTTTTTTTTTTAGCCTAGATCTTGGGTAGTTACACTGTCACATCAGCATGCTCCTGTATGCTCTGGGTAGTTACACTGTCACATCAGCATGCTCCTGTATGCTCTGGGTAGTTACACTGCCACATCAGCATGCTCCTGTATGCTCTGGGTAGTTACACTGCCACATCAGCATGCTCCTGTATGCTCTGGGTAGTTACACTGTCACATCAGCGTGCTCCTGTATGCTCTGGGTAGTTACACTGTCACATCAGCGTGCTCCTGTATGCTCTGGGTAGTTACACTGTCACATCAGCATGCTCCTGTATGCTCTGGGTAGTTACACTGCCACATCAGCATGCTCCTGTATGCTCTGGGTAGTTACACTGTCACATCAGCATGCTCCTGTATACTCTGGGTAGTTACACTGTCACTTCAGCGTGCTCCTGTATGCTCTGGGTAGTTACACTGCCACATCAGCATGCTCCTGTATGCTCTGGGTAGTTACACTGCCACATCAGCATGCTCCTGTATGCTCTGGGTAGTTACACTGTCACATCAGCATGCTCCTGTATGCTCTGGGTAGT
Source organism: Ascaphus truei (assembly GCF_040206685.1). Lineage (NCBI taxonomy): Eukaryota > Metazoa > Chordata > Amphibia > Anura > Ascaphidae > Ascaphus > Ascaphus truei. Next base: position 33,706,598 of record NC_134498.1, read on the forward strand.
TACACTGCCACATCAGCGTGCTCCTGTATGCTCTGGGTAGTTACACTGCCACATCAGCGTGTTCCTGTATGCTCTGGGTAGTTACACTGTCACATCAGCGTGTTCCTGTATGCTCTGGGTAGTTACACTGCCACATCAGCATGCTCCTGTATACTCTGGGTAGTTACACTGCCACATCAGCGTGCTCCTGTATGCTCTGGGTAGTTACACTGTCACATCAGCGTGTTCCTGTATACTCTGGGTAGTTACACTGCCACATCAGCGTGCTCCTGTATGCTCTGGGTAGTTACACTGTCACATCAGCGTGTTCCTGTATACTCTGGGTAGTTACACTGTCACATCAGCATGCTCCTGTATGCTCTGTGTAGTTACACTGCCACATCAGCGTGTTCCTGTATGCTCTGGGTAGTTACACTGTCACATCAGCATGTTCCTGTATGCTCTGGTTAGTTACACTGTCACATCAGCATGCTCCTGTATGCTCTGTGTAGTTACACTGCCACATCAGCGTGTTCCTGTATGCTCTGGGTAGTTACACTGTCACATCAGCATGTTCCTGTATGCTCTGGTTAGTTACACTGTCACATCAGCATGCTCCTGTATGCTCTGGGTAGTTACACTGCCACATCAGCATGCTCCTGTATGCTCTGGGTAGTTACACTGTCACATCAGCATGCTCCTGTATGCTCTGGGTAGTTACACTGCCACATCAGCATGCTCCTGTATGCTCTGGGTAGTTACACTGTCACATCAGCATGCTCCTGTATACTCTGGGTAGTTACATTGTCACTCCAGCATGTTCCTGTATACTCTGGGTAGTTACACTGTTACATCAGCATGTTCCTGTATGCTCTGGGTAGTTACACTGTTACATCAGCATGCTCCTGTATACTCTGGGTAGTTACATTGTCACATCACAGCGTGCTCCTGTATACTCTGTGTAGTTACATTGTCACATCAGCGTGCTCCTGTATACTCTGTGTAGTTACACTGTCACATCAGCGTGCTCCTGTATGCTCTGTGTAGTTACACTGTCACATCAGCGTGCTCCTGTATGCTCTGTGTAGTTACATTGTCACATCAGCATGCTCCTGTATGCTCTGTGTAGTTACATTGTCACATCAGCATGCTCCTGTATGCTCTGTGTAGTTACATTGTCACATCAGCGTGTTCCTGTATGCTCTGGGTAGTTACACTGTCACATCAGCATGTTCCTGTATACTCTGGGTAGTAACATTGTCACATCAGCATGCTCCTGTATGCTCTGTGTAGTTACATTGTCACATCAGCATGCTCCTGTATGCTCTGTGTAGTTACATTGTCACATCAGCGTGTTCCTGTATGCTCTGTGTAGTTACATTGTCACATCAGCATGCTCCTGTATGCTCAGGGTAGTTACACTGTCACATCAGCGTGTTCCTGTATGCTCTGGGTAGTTACACTGTCACATCAGCGTGTTCCTGTATACTCTGGGTAGTAACATTGTCACATCAGCGTGCTCCTGTATGCTCTGTGTAGTTACATTGTCACATCAGCGTGTTCCTGTATGCTCTGGGTAGTTACACTGTCACATCAGCATGCTCCTGTATGCTCTGTGTAGTTACATTGTCACATCAGCGTGTTCCTGTATGCTCTGTGTAGTTACATTGTCACATCAGCGTGCTCCTGTATGCTCAGGGTAGTTACACTGTCACATCAGCGTGCTCCTGTATGCTCTGGGTAGTTACACTGTCACATCAGCGTGTTCCTGTATGCTCTGGGTAGTTACACTGTCACATCAGCGTGCTCCTGTATGCTCTGGGTAGTTACACTGTCACACCAGCGTGCTCCTGTATGCTCTGGGTAGTTACACTGTCACATCAGCGTGTTCCTGTATGCTCTGGGTAGTTACACTGTCACATCAGCATGTTCCTGTATACTCTGGGTAGTAACATTGTCACATCAGCATGTTCCTGTATACTCTGGGTAGTAACATTGTCACATCAGCATGCTCCTGTATGCTCTGGGTAGTTACATTGTCATCCTGTACACAGAATGACCAATAAACACTTATCAGACTTACACACATACAATAGAGGAGACAAGATGAAAGACCAATAACCCCAGACCCTTTGTCTTCTCTATAGCCCCCTGTCAATAATTCTTTCACGAGAGAGAGAGAGAGAGAGAGAGAGAGAGAGAGAGAGAGAGAGAGAGAGAGAGAGAGAGAGAGAGAGAGAGAGAGAGAGAGAGAGAGAGAGAGAGAGAGAGAGAGAGAGAGAGAGAGAGAGAGAGAGAGAGAGAGAGAGAGAGAGAGAGAGAGATATCTGAGTTAAGTTATGGTGAGTAAAAAAAGTGACAAAAACCCTCCACAGGGAAGCAAATATGCAAATATAACTGTATGCTCATCTGCATGTCTTAGGCAGGTCTGCAACCCCGCCTTTCCCCATCATCACCCAGCATACAGCAGTTCCACTGCAGCAAGGGATTCTGGGAAATGACATGCAAATGAGCACACAGTGTCACTTTTTGCCTCAATAACCATTTTTAACATGGTCACAGCTTTGAGCACAGCCAGGGTTAAGGTGCATACCCAGAAAACCACCCACAGACAGCTGTTTCAACCTTGATGGGTCTCATCAGTGTGGGGTTGATTTTACTGGGAATGCAAGAGAGGCTATGGGATAGGCTAAACCATAATACTGAGTTAAGTTATGGTGAGTAAAAAAAGTGACAAAAACCCTCCACAGGAAAGCAAATATGCAAATATAACTGTATGCTCATCTGCATGTCTTAGGCAGGTTTACTCACCATAACTTAACTCAGTATTATGGTTTAGCCTATCCCATAGCCTCTCTTGCATTCCCAGTAAAATCAACCCCACACTGATGAGACCCATCAAGGTCGAAACAGCTGTCTGTGGGTGGTTTTCTGGGTATGCACCTTAACCCTGGTTGTGCTCAAAGCTGTGACCATGCAGCAAGCTTAAGCCTATAGGGAACCATGTTAAAAATGGTTATTGAGGCAAAAAGTGACACTGTGTGCTCATTTGCATGTCATTTCCCAGAATCCCTTGCTGCAGTGGAAGTGCTGTATGCTGGGTGATGATGGGGAAAGGCGGGGTTGCAGACCTGCCTAAGACATGCAGATGAGCATACAGTTATATTTGCATATATATATATATATATATATATATATATCAACAAGAAACAAACAGGACCCTTGAAACAGCACTCTAGTATGACCAAAAAATACAAAATGTATTCAAGCAATATCAAGAAAATATATACAACATATAATTAAAATTCCTGAGGTAATAAAGTCCCAAGTACCTACCCTGACTGTCAATTATAATTAATATGTAAGTATGCAGAAATATATAATTATCACAATAAATAGTACTTGCACACTACACATAAATAGAAAACCTATTTGTAAGTATTAAAGAACGCTGGAGAAGTAGGGGTAGTCCGTCTGCTTCCTGGGGTACCCCCTGGCTGACTGTCCTGCTTTCGCGCTCCTTGAGACCCGCTGTGTCCGTGGCTTTACAGTGTTGTTGAGCTGCAGAAGACCGCTGTGTCCTGTGCCGCTTGTCTGCGAGTTCCGGTGTCCGTGGAGTTCAGGGGAGGAGGTTTACCTCTTCTCCAGCACCCTCTAATACTTACAAATAGATATCCATTTACTACTGGGGGATATCTCGCTGAGCCTCTGCACTTGCTTGTAAATCTGGGACCCGGATTGAATGTATGCTGCACACTGGATGTATTGTGCTGACACTAAAGGACTATACTGGGACTTAGGAAGGAAGAGCCTGGGCACTACGGATTTCTGCTAGTGAAAAAAGATTTATTTAGCCAGTATGATGACGTTTCAGCCCCTATGGCCTTTCTCAAATGCTAATGGCATGATAAAAACCAACATAACACAGTGTCTTATATACACCCTCCCACGTGTCCACAATTGTCCGTGATTGTCCTCCATTCGAATATGCTTGTCTTCTTGCTGGTCCTGCGACATCTGTGACGTCATCATGGGGCGTCTTCCAGCCTTCCAATGCGTGTGACGTCATCGCGTTAGGTATCCAACGTAGATCCGCCTCCTGGACATTCCCTCTTGCCCTTCCTCTGACGCCTCAAGGTTTCTTCAGTCCTTCCAGGCGTGGGGCGGAGCCAAGGACCTCTGCATTGCTCCATGATGTATTCTTGGCAGCAGGGACCTCCCCTTTCTTCAAAATCGCTCCTTTAGTGCATTCATCCATATGTGATGTGGGAGCAGTGTGTATATAGATCTGTTATTCCCACGATCATCTTTATATGCCTCCTGTGTTGATGATTAGTGAATAAAGAGAGGTTTTAGTGGAATATCCAGCAAGCTCAGTATAAAATGAGGAAAAAACAGTATACAATCCATGAACACACTCAAATTAAAATCTGCAATTCTTTAATAAAGATGCTTAACACTCTTTAAAATTAAAAAAAACTCCAAGGTGTGATAGCATGATATATCCCTTAAGAACAACCATACAGACCGAAACATAAGCGAGACCTCCAGCAGCAGCAGGTACCTGTTCACCTCTCAGTCAGAAAACAACCTAGGGATAGATCATCATTGAGCCCTCTTGGGAAAACCGTATCTAAGGTAAATATCCAGAGCTTCACGTTGTAATAACAGAGTATCCCTGTCTGTCCCTGACAAGTTGTTTTTAACTAGTTCAATACCTATTAACTTGAGTGAGGTTACTGTGTGCCTAAATTCCCTGCAATGTTTCATCAATTCAGTCTCTTCAGTAGCATTATTGATCTTGCTTTGGTGTTCGATATATCTTGTTTTAAGCATGTGTTTCGTTTTTCCTATATAGCTGAGGCCGCAAGGACATGTGATTTTATAAATAACAAACACAGTTGTGCATGTTATTCTCCCTTTGATTTGGTATTTTTTCCCACTTCTAGGGCGAGTGAAATCAGTACCCGTATTGAGGCTGTTACATACCGAACAGTTGTAACATTTATAACAACCTGGTTTTGGATTATCCAAAAAATAGGGTTCAGTGTAGGCATCCTTTTTGTCTGCACTGATCAATAGATCTTTTAGGTTTTGTCCCCTCTGGTATGGAAACATGGGTTGTAATTTATACTGGGACTTGCCACATTGTGTCTTACAGGGATTGTTTCATATGGGAGCGCTACCATCTTTAAACTTTAATCCCCTTTTTCTTACCTAGGGCTGTTGCTCACAGTGTGTGGTTTCTCTTACCACTATGCTTTGTGTGATATATTATTAAGGAATGTCTTGTATCTCCTATGCTTCAGCTCACAACGGCCGGTGTATTAGGGGTTAAGGTGAAAATTATTATTTTTTTTCACCTGGTCCAACTAATTAGGTTTAATAATGGTTTTCTATTTACAGTATGTGGTGTGCAAGTACCATTTATTATGATAATTATATGTTTCTGCATACAGTACTCACATATTAAATATAATTGACAGTTAGGGTAGGTACTTGGGACTTTATTACTTCAGGAATTTTAATTATATACAGATAATACTAGAAAACTTCTAAAGACTAAACCAAGTGGGTGCAGAAAAGAAGGAGGAGATAAGATAATAGTACAGGCTGAAAAAAAACTGAAATGCATGCTTGCTAATGCAAGAAGCCTGACAGATAAAATGGGGGAGCTTGAATTAATAGCTGCAAGGGAGCAGTATGATATCATAGGCATTACTGAAACATGGTGGGATGAAACACATGACTGGACAGTTAATTTAGAGGCTTATTCCCTTTTTCGGAAGGATCGAACAAATAGAAGGGGAGGTGGAGTATGTTTATATGTTAAACCGGATTTAAAGCCTATTATAAGGGATGATGTCTATGAAGGGAATTATGAAAATGTAGAGACTTTGTGGATAGAAATTAGCAGTGGAGGTAAAAGTATAAAGAAAATGTTTGTGGGAATATGCTATAAACCACCAAATATCTGTGAGATTGAGGAAGCTAAAATACTTTTGCAAATGGAGAAGGCATCAAAACTGGGTCATGTTTGCATAATGGGGGATTTTAATTAGCCAGACATAGTCTGGGGCAATGAGATTAGCGTTACAACAAAAGGAAACAGGTTTTTGGGGGTGCTTAAAGACAATTATATGACCCAAATTATTGAGGAACCAACCAGGCTGTACTGGATTTGGTCATATCAAACAATGTGGAAGTAATAACAAATATTCAAGTCCTAGAACATTTGGGTAACAGTGATCATAACATGGTCTCATTTGAAATAAATTATCAAAAAACTGATTACTTGGGTTCAACAAAGACCTTCAACTTTGGAAAGGCAGATTTTAATAAACTGAGGTCTAATCTAGTAGTAATACAATGGGATGATGTTTTTGCAGGGAAAAATGGAGAAGATAAATGGTCAGTCTTTAAAATATTGTTAGAAAAGCACACTTATCAGTGTATACCCTTGGGTAATAAGTATAAAAGAAATAAGTCAAAACCAATGTGGCTAAATAAACAGGTAGGGGAGGAAATGGACAAGAAGAGGAAGGCGTTTAGATTCTTTAAGTCAGAAGGGACAGAGACATCGTATCAGAATTATAAGGAATGTAACAAAAATTGCAAAAGGGCAATCAAATTAGCAAAAATGGATAATGAAAAAAGGATTGCAATAGAAAGTAAGGTCAACCCTAAAAAGTTCATTAAGTACCTTAATAACAAAAAAATGAGAAAAGAAAATATAGGACCCTTTCAGTGTGAGATGGGTAGGCAGATTATTGGAGATAAGGAAAAAGCTGAGGTATTAAACAAATTCTTTGCCTCTGTGTTTACCAGGGAAGAATCAAGTTCAATAGTAGTGCCGCAGGAGGAAGCCACAACCTCCATATTAATGAACAATTGGTTAAATGAGGAAGAAGTTCATAAGTGACTTGAAAAAATTAAAGTAAATAAGGCACCTGACCCCGATGGCATACATCCAAGAGTTCTCAAGGAGTTAAGCTCAGTAATAGCCAAACCATTACATTTAATATTCAAGGACTCAATTTCCACAGGCTCAGTACCACAAGATTGGCGTAAAGCAGATGTGGTGCCTATATTTAAAAAGGGAGCTAGATCACCACCGGGAAATTACAGACCTGTAAGCCTGACTTCAATAGTAGGGAAATTACTTGAAGGTTTAATACGGGATAATATTCAGGAATACCTAATGGAAAACAAAATTATTAGTAATAGTCAGCATGGATTTATGAAGGATAGATCTTGCCAAACTAACCTTATTTGTTTCTTTGAGGAGGTAAGTAGGAATTTAGACCAGGGTAATGCAGTTGATGTGGTCTACTTAGATTTTGCAAAGGCTTTGATACGGTTTCACACAAGAGGTTGGTGTACAAAATAAAGAAAGTTGGACTCAGTAATAATATATGCACCTGGATTGAAAACTGGTTAAAGGACAGACAACAGAGGGTTGTCATAAATGGAACGTTTTCAGGTTGGGCTAAAGTCGTGAGTGGAGTACCTCAGGGATCGGTACTGGGACCCCTGCTTTTTAACTTGTTTATTAATGACCTTGAGGTTGGGATCGAGAGCAAAGTCTCCATCTTTGCTGATGATACTAAATTGTGTAAGGTAATAGAATCAGAGCAGGATGTAATTTCTCTTCAGAAGGACTTGGAGAGACTGAAAACGTGGGCAGGTAAATGGCAGATGAGGTTTAATACAGATAAATGTAAGGTTATGCATTTGGGATACAAGAATAAAAAGGCGACTTACAAATTAAATGGAGATATATTGGGGGAATCCTTGATGGAGAAGGATTTAGGAGTGCTTGTAGACAGCAGGTTTAGCAATAGTGCCCAATGTCATGCAGTAGCTGCAAAGGCAAACAAGATCTTGTCTTGCATCAAACGGGCAATGGATGGAAGGGGAAGTAAACATAATTATGCCCCTTTACAAAGCATTAGTAAGACCACACCTTGAATATGGAGTACAATTTTGGGCACCAATCCTAAGAAAAGACATTATGCAACTAGAGAGAGAGTGCAGAGAAGAGCCACCAAATTAATAAAGGGGATGGACATTCTAACTTATGAGGAGAGGCTAGCTAAATTAGATTTATTTACATTAGAAAAGAGACGTCTAAGAGGGGATATGATAACTATATATAACTATATACAAATATATTCAGGGACAATACAAGGAGCTTTCAAAAGAACTATTCATCCCACGGGCAGTACAAAGGACTCGGGCCATCCCTTAAGGTTGGAGGAAAGGAAATTTCACCAGCAACAAAGGAAAGGGTTCTTTACAGTAAGGGCAGTTAAAATGTGGAATTCATTACCCATGGAGACTGTGATGGCAGATACAATAGATTTGTTCAAAAAAAGGTTGGACATCTTTTTAGATGGGAAAGGTATACAGGGATATACCAAATAAGTATACATGGGAAGGATGTTGATCCAGGGATTAATCCGATTGCCAATTCTTGAAGTCAGGAAGGAATTAATTTTTCCCCTTAATGGGGTTTTTTGTTTGGCTTCCTCTGGATCAATAAGTATAGATATAGGATAAAATATCTGTTGTCTAAATTTAGCATAGGTTGAACTTGATGGACGGAAGTCTTTTTTCAACCTCATCTACTATGTAACTATGTATGTATATGTAACTATATGTTGTATATATTTTCTTGATATTGCTTGAATAAATGTTGTATTTTTTGGATATACTGGAGTGCTGTTTCAAGGGTCTCGTTTGTTTCTTGTTGTCATATATTTGCTGCCCTCAGCATCTTCAGGGGTGATTATATACTTATCATCTTACTTACCTGACTTTAGTGTCCGTTATTATTGCAGTCTGTTGCGGGTATTTTGTTTGTGTGTATATATATACGCTGTGTGCCCAAGGACAAAGCCATCAAGAAGTTTGTCATAAAAACATACATATATATACATACATATAACAAAAAGACACAGCGCACCCGAAATGAATAATAATATGTGTAATATATGTAACACACAACAAATACATGAACTTAAATTTAAGAAAATAAAAGTGAGAGCTGGTAGTCCAATGGTGTTAATCTGCAAGGACCCAGTACACTAAGTCCCTACTAAGCACCCACGTGAGGCATATGCAGAAAAGAAGTGGATTCTTTTAAAAACTATTTTATATTTTGAATACCTTGTTTGTCAGTCAGCGCAATTGGAACTTTTTTCTGCTATATATATATATATGCAAATATAACGGTATGCTCATCTGCATGTCTCAGGCAGGTCTGCAACCCTGCCTTTCCCCATTATCACCCAGCATACAGCACTTCCACTGCAGCAAAGGATTCTGGGAAATGACATGCAAATGAGCACACAGTGTCACTTTTTGCCTCAATAACCATTTTTAACATGGTTCCCTATAGGCTTAAGCTTGCTGCATGGTCACAGCTTTGAGCACAGCCAGGGTTAAGGTGCATACCCAGAAAACCACCCACAGACATATATATACACACATACATTTATTTCTTGTTAACCTTTCCCCTTCCCCTGTATATCAGCAAATTAACTATCTCTCCCTCTCTGTCCTTGAACCTTGGAGCATGCATAATATAAGAAGGCGAAACTCCCTCCCCCTCCCTCGTGTCTTTCTGCGATGGGACTGCTCTCTACTTTCTCCATGATAAATGTTCCCCTGTCAGTCAGCAAGATATGAGGACTATCTTTCAAGTCATCTATCTTATAACACAGGTATGCATCTACATGTGTGTGTGTGTGTGTGTGTATCTATATGTGTATCTACATGTATATGTGTGTATATACGTACAAAACAGTATGCATGTAAGTTCCAGTACGTAACATTTGGAATTTAGACCACACACAGTTCCATTCAGGCCTGATCTTGTCAAGAAGGACAGAGAGGGTAGATACATTCTTCTGGTTCATATGCTTAGGGGGGTGCAGATCACCATAGTGAATGTGTATGCCCCCAATACTGCGGAATGCCCCTCTGAGGATTTTCTTACCCTCCTCAGAGAAGTCAGAAAGGGACGTCTGATTGTAGGAGAGGACTTCAACACTGCGCTAGACAGATCTGGCCCACAACAGTCCCATGGTCAAGGATCGGTCCCGGCTGACTCCACGATCTTAATAGAAGCAATGAAATACCATTAATTGATCGACGTCTGGATTAACGCTAAACCCGGGAGTCTGGGATTACAATTTTTTATCAGCACTACACACGTTTTACTCTCTAATTGATTATTTCTTAATTGATGCCCATCTCATTTCACAAATTTCTCAGCCAACAATACATGGCATCACCTGGTCCAACCACGCCATGATAGATATAGTGGTGCCAAACCTCAACCCCCCAAATACAGCTCGACAATGGCATCTCAACGAGTCCCTACTATGTGTTCCAGAGATCCGAGTGGAGCTCGAAAGTGATATTAAAATTTATTTTGACATCAATGTCACTCGAGACCCAGCATTCCCCATAATCTGGGAAGCACACAAAGCATATATCAAGAGGCTCATTCAGGTATATAGCGAACTTAACTTCATACTAGCCAATCAGGCTGAGAAGGCTATGCGATGGACCTCACAAATATTTCACGAATAAGGCAACAAGCCTTTTTTTGCCAGAAAACAGCACAATTCACCCGCCCTACATAACATCCACGCCATACTTCAAACCGATGGACTATTGACTCATGACTATACAAAAAACAAACCTGGATCAGCACTCAAAAATAATAATGATGAAGGGCTTACGTTTTGCTTTTGGTCTCACCAAGTTTCTTCTTTAATATATAAAAAAAAGAAGCAATACAGAAAAAAATCAGCACACACAGGGAGAGGAAATGTTCGCAGACACACTGTTATATGTGCACAATAGAGCAACATTTCAGGGCCTCCTGGCCCCTTCGTCAGGCTGGGCCTGTGTCTGCCTGTTTTTTGTATAGTTGTATGCATCTTGCAGTGTGGATGCAGGATCATAGCACCTCCAGCTGAATTGTGTTAGACAGGGTGAGTGCAAGTTCATTCTATTTATTTTTCTATTGACACATGACCCCATAGAAATAATGAAACCGTTTAAAGCATTTTATCAAAGACTATACAACGGCAACAAAGTTGACTCTAATAAGGTCACCCAAACGTCGCTCGACTCCTTTCTTTCAGCCTACAAACTACCATCCCTATCTTCCAATATCCCAAACTCCCCTTAATTCTCCTATATCAGAGGAGGACGTAACAAAGATCAAAGGTCTCAAACATGTGAAGTCCGCAGGTCCAGACGGCCTCTCAAATGCATACTACCAAAAATTGGAGAGTGCCCTCACCCCTCGTCTCCTCACACTTTTCAATAAATTCCTGAAAGGTAAGCAGATCCCTGAATACTTGGTAGCGGCCAATAAGGTATTTATTCTAAAGAAAGGCAAAGATCCTACTACGGTAACTGAGCCATCTATCGTCCGATATCTCTCAACAATACTGACAACAACATTTATTCCAAGATCCTAGCCACCAGACTTAAGGAATTTATGCAACTCCTAGTCCACCACGATCAGGTAGGGAAACTCATTAATGGGTTAAAACATGCCAATAAATGGAGTATTACCCGTGTCAACAACTGTTGTGTTAAAACAGTGATGATTCAGTAAACCCCTTGGGTAGGCAATGACCCTAGAGTGTAATTCTTGTCACTGCAATCTTTATGAAAAACAAGATTTGTACTCACATTGCTGATGTGTGCTGTCGTTGCTGGTGTGTACCGTCCTTTTGTGCGTGCATCCGGTCAAAATGTAAACAGAAGAGATTCCCGTGTGGAGAGAAAAAAAAGGATGCTCTTTGATAAAGCGCTATCATAGCGTGAAACGCATCGAGGCTTATCCACACTCCATGTTGTTCACCTCCAATAAAAACTAATTTTCTTATTACCCACGCTTAGCCCCAGACTTTTTTGGAATATGCTATGCTTTGTTTTTTTTCTCTCAAAATCCCAACTATGCTGCTCTCCTTAGATGCAGAAAAAGCTTTTGACAGGCTGGAGTGGAACTACCTATTTTGAGTTATGGTCAAGGGGGTGTTTCTCTGCAGACTATATCAGTGCCCGACCACCAGGATCAAAGGGTCTGGGGTTCTATCGGAACAGATACACATCGGAAATTGCACGAGGCAAGGATGCCCTCTATCCCCACACCTATTTGTCCTCTCCATAGAACCATTAGGGACCCTAATTTGAGAAAATTCCAATATTTTTGGAATCCCAGTGGGAGGCAAAGAATACAAAATATCCAAATTCGCGGACGATGTGCTACTGAATCTCTAGACCACTAATTTCACTCCCAAATGTAGTCCAAACATTAGGAGAATTCGGGAAAGGCTCAGGATTCAAAATAATTCCGACCAAATCACTGGCTCTGAGCATTAACCTCCCCACGGAACCAGTAAAACGTCTGAAGGTGAATTTCAACTTCCTATGGCAAACACATTTCGTACCATACCTAGGAGTCAATCTCACAAAATCATCAGACTCCCTATACAAATTTAAATTACCCAAAACTCATCACGGCAATCAAGAAAGACTCAGAATCATGGAATAAATATTGTATATCTTGGATCAGAAGAATACTTTCTGTCAATATGAACCTCCTGCCACGGGTACTGTATCTATTCCCAGTCAAGTAGACGAGTGGGTGTTTTTTTTTGGAGGCGACGTGCCTCGAGTTCAATATGCACCACTCTGAAAAGAAAGTGCTTGCAAACTACTATTTTGGTGGTATCTAACCCGGGTCCGATTACACGCAATTGACACTAAAAAGTCCCCATTATGTTTTGTGGTCACAAGTGCTCTGTCACATACGGCCCACCTGTGACCCCATGACCTTTATATGGGACAAAGGTTAATACAGTTATCTAGTTGATCCAATCTTCACATCACAAGGTCCCTCAAATGAATCTCTCGCCTCAATATGTCCAATACACCATGTCTCAAACAGCACACTTGTGAGCATGTGACTTATCTATGCAACCAGGGTTAATACACACAGCTAATTGTTTGTGCTTTGTGTTCGTTTGCTGTTGCAGATCAAGCGTCTGTTAACGTCATGAGAAACTACCAATTGATGTGGTGATCTCACTAGTGCTCTTCCATTTTCGAAGCACTTAAATGAGTGTGCCTCCAAGCTGTTAATCAAGCCCCTGGAAGAGGACAGGGCGAAACGCGTGTTAGGGTAGGTCTTGTCTTACATCCTCTCAGACATCCATGATGCACGCTTACTCTTTACTACAGCCAAGACTGTTATGATTTAAGGATCGATTTGTTCCTTGGCCTATATCCAGCGATTGTGACTTGAACATTTACTCTGTTCATTTATTCCTGCTAGAAAGTGCCGATATCCATTTTTGTATTTCCTGTTTCATTTTTTTTTAAACTCCATAGTCTTTAGTCCTTCTGCGCATGTCTGCCCGGCAGTGTTTCTTCAGCCTTGTCTCGAGCTTATGTATTAAGAGTTTTTTAGCTACCACCTGTTTATCCAAGATTTTGCATTTTGACCGCCAGGTCTACGTCGAACACACTATTTTTATAGACCCCCTTTTTGTCAGGGACCACAGTTTACAGTGGTAGGCAGCATAGGATTTAGACCTTTATGCATTATTTGTGGCATATATTTTGTGCTTTTTCATGGAGTCTTTTTGTTATGGAGAGGACTTGTTTTTAAATAGCATGTTTTTTCTTTATTTGTAATAAAAAGTGTATTAATTTTGGTATACTGGAGTGCTTATCTTAGGCTACGCTCATAGTGCCGGCGATGGCGACGTCAGGCTACGGTCGCTGGAAAAATTAAATTGAGATGACTTCCAGCGATCGTGCCACGCTTACTATAAGCGCACGCGACGGCGGCAATGCATTTGTTTTGATGCGGCGTCTGTCGCCGGCACTATAAGCGCTGCCTTATAACCATATTTATTTATTTTATTTATAAAATATTTTACCAGGAAGTAATACATTGAGAGTTACCTCTCGTTTTCAAGTATGTCCTGGGCACAGAGTAAAACAAATAATACATGGTTACAAGTACAGTTACATAAATGAACAAGGTATACATTACACTGGCGACACACTTTATTCGAGCTCGGCTAGTCCCACGATTTCGGGTATACCCGGGTGTATTGAGGTTTGTGACTGTTTTCTGCCCGAGTGCATTGAGGTATTTTCCAAGCAGGGATTGAAGCATTTTATTCCCGCTGGCTGCAATACTGCACAGTATATATATATATACTGCATTACAATTCATGAATTTATGCCATCTGGTAGACACGCGAAGCATTGCAGCCTATTAAATCCTAATCATTATCATTTAACAGATCAGCCGCCCGTCAGCCAGGCATGAACCCAGGCTGGGAAGGCAAACGCAACGGGGCTTGTCAGAGGTGAGGAACGGCGCATTCCAGGTATCTGCCAGGTACATACTGGGTATTTGCTCGAATAAAGTGTGTCGGTGCAGTATATACAAGACATTGCGTGCACAGTTAAAGAAAATATATATTATGAGCGTATGAAACAGTTACAGACCAGATTAAAGTGTGAGACAGCCTTAGATTTGAAAGAACTTAAGCTGGTGGTGGATATGAGAGTCTCTGGTAGGTTGTTCCAGTTTTGGGGTGCACGGAAGGAGAAGGAGGAACGTCCGGATACTTTGTTGAGCCTTGGGACCATGAATAGTCTTTTGGAGTCTGATCTTATTTGTCTTAACTCAATGCCCAGGACATACGTGAAAACGAGAGGTAACTCTCAATGTATTACTTCCTTGTAAAACATTTGATAAATAAATTATGATGTGACATATGCTACAGCTGTCAACAATACCTCAACGCATTTCGCACTCTGTGCTTCATCAGGGTTAACGTTGCAAAGAAATAATATTTTATACCTTCACTGGGCACTTAATCAATCAATGAATCAAGGCAAAATGCAAAAAAATACATCAATCTGTTCATGATTAAAATTCACATATTAAAATTGATCCATCACTGGAGGACACGTTTCACATAAATCAACGAAGTGCAAAAATACAAAATATCATCAAGCTAATGAATAAAACTACCCAATTCATAAATGTGTATATATTTATGTGTAATATATATATATATATATACACACACACACTGGATATATTCATATATATTTATAGTCTCCTCACTGTCCGTGTCAGGTTGTGTGAATAAAGTTTCTTGTATTGATTCATCACCCACTCACAACAGACACATAGCTCGCGGTACTTCCGGGTTGTGTCATTCAGAGCTCGGCTCAGCGGCTCGCGCCTCGCGCCCCTCGCTCTCTCTACGTCACGTGTCCCCTTGGGACTCTCTCCTCTCTTGCCGCCGCCCCCCACCCCCGGTCACGTGATGCTCCTCGCCCTTGCGCTCCGCGGGTTCTCCCGCCTCCTCCTCGCGCTGATCCGCCTGCTCGCCTTATTTACCAGTGACCCGCCCCGCCCGGAGCCCCCGCGAGACCCGCTGCTCCTCACACCGGCGGCCGTGCTGGCTGAGAAGATCCGACGCGGGCAGGTGAGAGGAATGCCGGGAAATGTAGTCGTGGGGGACGGCCGGGGTCACGTGATCCCGCCCCTAGCTTAGTGACGTCACTGTGTGAGGCAGAGGATGGGGATTCCTGTCACTCATATTTGTAGTATGAATTATTGTTCAATATTTCTATATGTAAGTGTAGCACAGGTTATCTCTATCTCTCCCCCACCCCCCTCCCCTGGAGATGTATAGCTACAGTGTGTGTGTAGGGTGGTGGGTAGGGTGCAATACCTGGTGGCTCACAGGTGGCATGAGCCTCCGCTGCTGGGAGCCTGGGGTGTACCCTGGAACGATGCTCAGTAGCGCCTCCACCTGTACGGGATTCTAGTGTTACAGTACACATACAATAAACAATGGTATAACTAGAACAAAGGGGATGGACAATCTATTTTATGAGGAGAGGCTCGCTAAATTAGATTTATTTACATTACAAAAGAGGCGTCTAAGAGGGGATATGATAACTATATAGAAATATATTCAGGGACAGTACAAGGAGTTTTCAAAAGAACGATTTATCCCACGGGCAGTACAAAGGACTCGGGGGCATCCCTTTAGGTTGGAGGAAAGGAGATTTCACCAGCAACAAAGGAAAGGGTTCTTTACAGTAAGGGCAGTTACTATGTGGGATTCATTACCCATGGAGTCTGTGATGGCAGATACAATAAATTTGTAAATAAATACTATGTAACTATATGCATAATAATGATCATAATCAACACACAATAGTGCCACAACTGTAACACTGCCCACTTAAACGGAGGTGTACGTTGGTGCACGTGTTGTGGTGAGGTACCTGCCGGGTGATGCCACACCCGGGCGCGCAGATGCTGTCGTTGGGATCCACGGGTCCAGAAAGGTCTCTCACTCTGCAGAGGGTGATCTATTTGCAGACCACCAAGGGCCAGGATACCAACGTGTCCTGGCTGTGTCCCTCACTGGTACTACAGTACTATCCCTCACTGGTACTACAGGGCCGTGTCCCTACCCTATGGGCCGGTCCCTGCAGCAACCACACACTGAGGGGAGTCGGGGCCTAACGGGTTTCTAGCCTAGTGCAGATACTACAGACACCTGCACGTACCTCTTACCCTGTCCTTGTCCCAGCTCAGACGTGCAAAATGTATCAATGTTCCCCTCAGGAGAATCCTGGCACCCTATTGGCTAAGCGTAGCCAGGTGATCTTGCAGCCCCATGGTCTGTTGGGAACTGCAGTTCCCATGTGGAACTTATCCTAGTCCTATAGGCTGCCATTCGCACACATACCCTGCGCATGCGCAAAGCTCTGTGTGATGTCCACCGCACTGCTGTGGGTGCACGCTGCGCTGTGGTTAGCCAGCCATTGTATACTAGGGCCGCGTGCACGGCAGTGAGCGTGGAGCCGGGCGATAGCGGGGAAGACTGTGAAAAGTAAGTATTTGCGCCGCTCAGTGTGTGTGTGTGTGATATGTCAATAAATAATTTCTTCACATAGCATGTCTTTTTTTAAATTTTAATATACACACACACAGTGACGCACACACACAGCGACGCACACACACAGTACCTTCCAAGCCTGTCACTCACAGCAACACGGACCGTACACACGAAAAGTGTGCGTCACGTGCGTTCGTACAGGCCCACTATATTATTCGCCTGAGGTATATAAAGTTGATACAGTGAACCGCATTCTGTTTAGGGTTCCAAGTATTCTAATGTATTTTAAATGTTAGTGTGTGTGTGTGTGTGTGTGTGTGTGTGTGTGTATATATATATATACACACACACACACAATAGCCGAGATACCCGGCGTTGCCCGGAATGAACTGTTCCCGCTCCCCCTCTAGCTCCGCTCCCCCCCCCCCTTCACAGCTCCACACATAATTCGGCCCCCCATGCACCTCAAATCACTCTCCCCGCCCTACACCTCACATCACTCTCCCCCCTGCACTCCACAGCACTCTCCCCCCCCTGCACCCCACATCACTCCCCCCTCCCCTGCACCTCACATCACTCTCCCCCCCTGCACCTCACATCACTCTCCCCCCTCCTGCACCTCACATCACTCTCCCCCCCTGCACCTCACATCACTCTCCCCCCTCCTGCACCTCACATCACTGCCCCCCCCCTGCATCTCACCTCTACTCCTCACTCTCTTACAGCCCCACCTCTCCCCCTCCCTTTTACACCCACACTTCTCCCCCTCCCTTTTACACCCACACCTCTCCCCTTCCCTAAACCCTCAACCCCATGACAAACACTCTTCCCCATAATGGCCGTTCTATACTGTTTGCGGCCGTGCGCGTGCATGTGCGAAAGCGTGTGCACGTGCTGCATGCTTTTCGTGTGTATGCTGTGAGTGAAGGTACTGTGTGTGTTTGTGTGTATATGTGTATGTGTGTGTAGAGATTGTGAATTATGTATTAAATATTTAAAAAATAAAAAAAAATGTTGTAATAAAAATATTATTTATTTAACTTTGACGCATACATACACACACGCACAAACATACATACACATACATATATTACAGCGCCGGTAGCGGCGCAAAATCATTAATTTCTTCATCTTCTCCCTCGTCGGTCCGCTCCCTGCCGTGCGCGCGTGCGGCACCATCATAGAATGGCTGACTCACCTTAGCCAACTAAAACTGCCGCGCGCGCACGGTGTAGCGCGTGCCCGCACTATAGAACCAGCCTAAGGAATGTGTGGATGGCCTCCAATTCAGCACGGCAACCAATCATGTACCCCCCTGCAAAGCAAAGGCCAATCAGCGGCCTTGCGCTGAGAAACTGACCAATCAGTGGTCTTGCAGAGAGGTAACAACCAATCAGGAAGAACAATTAAAACCAGGAAGAAAAAAAAACCCAACCGTCCCAAAATAAAAAATATCATTAGTATGCAAAGTTTCAGGTGTGTAGGTTTCATAGTCTTGGAGCTGTGGCTCTGACAGCTTTACTTTTAGTTTGAAAGTGGTGCTGCTCTCCAGAGTTTTTCAGTAAGAAATGCAATTGCTCTGATTTGCTTGTCAGTGACATTTTAACACTCATAGAATTAATGCGTTTAAGTAAAAAAAATCACCAAGTTAAACTATAAAAGAGTGGTGATATGTTGATTGTTTTATTTTTATTTATTAATGTGACAGGTATGGCATGACTAAAAGTCTGCATCTAATATACACCATGTGAAAGAGTAAAACAATACATGAATAAGTAAATAAAAAAGAAATTAAAAATTATTTCTGAAAAATAATTTAAAAACACGCATATATTAAAAAAAGGAAAAAAAAAAAGAACGATTCCTGCGCTCCTACCAATTAGGCTAAGATAAAATAATATTCTCATGAAAAAGGGTATTTGGTTAAACCCTTTGGCCAAAGCTTTTGTAAGCCTGCATGCCACGTCAAGGCAACCCGTTTAATGCAGGTACCTACACTATACTGTATATAAATGTAATAATTGTCCCATGGACTGGTGAAAAAAGTGTTAAAGCCCTGAAGGGGTTAAATAAAGCATGAGCTTAAGTGAGTAGTGCAATTAAAATCTGGCTAAAGCCAGTATCATACTTACTTTTGCTATAAAGGTAAACAGGGTGCACAAATTCCCTGGTGTGAATATAATACAACTTACATATATACATCTCTCTGTCAGCCTTACACATTCACCTACCGTTCAATGGAGGGGCATGTCCAGACTGACACTGGGGTGTATTATACCTGCACTAATTGGAGAATTAGTAGGGGATCAGTAGCTGCTATATAAAGCAGATGAGCCAATAAACCTACCCCTATGACGTTTCAGAGATACAGGCATACCCCGCTTTAAGTACACTCACTTTAAGTACACTCGCGAGTAAGTACATATCGCCCAATAGGCAAACGGCAGCTCGCGCATGCGCCTGTCAGCACGTCCTGAACAGCAATACCGGCTCCCTACCTGTAACAAAGGTGTGCGCAAGCGGGGAGACTATAGAACCTGTTACTAAGGCGTTATTTACATCAGTTATGCACGTATATGACGATTGCAGTACAGTACATGCATCGATAAGTGGGAAAAGGTAGTGCTTCACTTTAAGTACATTTTCGCTTTACATACATGCTCCGGTCCCATTGCGTACGTTAATGCGGGGTATGCCTGTATATAAAAAATGAAAGGAAAAAAAGTCCCAAGTTCATACGATGGATCGCGGTGAATCTGTGACCAAACTCTTGATATGACCTTTAATAATGTCTGTTTGGATACTGGCAGCCTCTTTCTGGGGTCAACAACCTCCCATATGTCAACCTAGAAAAAGAAAAGAGAAAAAAGCGCCCGATCCTAGTATAATTCTGAGTATAAAGGATTTAATAAAATGAATTGAGACAATTTAAAACTCACAAATTAGTCATGAAATTCGAGCATGGTATGAGCGGACTCATGCGAAGACATGAAGAAGTCCAGACACCATCTGCTTGCTCCGTCGAAAGATGTATCCTGGAACTTTGCTGCAGGTGTCGCAGTCTAAAGAATCCTCCGGCAACCCAAGGTAACAGCGTTCTAGTTCCTGGTATGGAAAGTTCCCAATACACGCGGGCAATTTTGGCAGGTCTTATCTGGTCTCTTCTCTGGCTCCAAGTCAAGCATACAATCAGCCACCGTAGGTTGCTCACACCATGTGACCCTACGCAAAAAAGAGTTTAATTTTTTTTTTTAAACAAATTCAAATTTATTTATAAAATATTTTATTTATAAAATATTTTACCAGGAAGTAATACATTGAGAGTTACCTCTCGTTTTCACGTATGTCCTGGGCAAATGTAGATTGAATCGGAGATACAGATATTTAGAAACCCAATGAATTATCTTGCCGTGTGTGTGTGTGTGTGTGTGTGTGTGTGTGTGTGTGTGTGTGTGTGTGTGTGTGTGCAATACCTATATATCTCTTGTAAAAAGGGTCATTTAGTTTAACCCTTTGGCCAAAGCGTCTTAAGCCTGCTGCCACTTACAAGGCATGACCGTAGCAGGACCCAACACTCACCTGGGGTAAAATTCTTATTTACCTGTATAATTACAGGAAGAATGTAGAATAATCAATATATATAAATTATCTCTTTTTTTGCTTTTATAGCTATTCAAAATCACTTTTGGTGGTATAATACAGATGATTTAAGTTGGCAATCAATGTGGAGTTTCTCAATTGAATTTGAGCACAATTTAATGCTTACAATCATTAATTGAGTCCATCCCCTGATGAAATCCGTCTCAACTGAAGAAACGCGTAGGGTCACGTGGTGTGAACAACGTGGCGTCATTTGATGCCGCATTAAAGGTAAGGGGGGCGCGACTCAGGGGGAGAGCAGGCAGGGGGCACAGCACATGAAGTTTGCGCACCCCTGCTCCACCTGACTGCGCTGCACCGTATTTCAATTATTGCCAAGGCGTGACTGTGTGTGTGATGTATGTGTATATGTATATATATGCTGGGTGATAATGGGGAAAGGCGGGGTTGCAGACCTGCATAAGACATGCAGATGAGCATACAGCTATATTTGCATATTTGCTTTCCAGTGGAGGGTTTTTGTCACTTTTTTTTACTCACCATAACTTAACTCAGTATTATGGTTTAGCCTATCCCATAGCCTCTCTTGCATTCCCAGTAAAATCAACCCCACACTGATGAGACCCATCAAGGTCGTAACAGCTGTCTGTGGGTGGTTTTCTGGGTATGCACCTTAACCCTGGCTGTGCTCAAAGCTGTGACCATGCAGCAAGCTTAAGCCTATAGGGAACCATGTTAAAAATGGTTATTGAGGCAAAAAGTGACACTGTGTGCTCATTTGCATGTCATTTCCCAGAATCCCTTGCTGCAGTGGAAGTGCTGTATGCTGGGTGATAATGGGGAAAGGCGGGGTTGCAGACCTGCCTAAGACATGCAGATGAGCATACAGCTATATTTGCATATATATGTATGTGTATATATATGTATGTATACTCATATCCTTATCTCTGCCTCAAAGTGGTGGGATGGAGGCAACAGGTGTTTAAGAAGATGTATAGTGGCACTTGGGCTGGTAGGTTCAACCATGCCGCTGTTACTCTTTATACTTGCTCTGACAACTCTTCTTTTCAAAATACGCACTTCTTTCTACCAGCCCCATGTCTCCAACTCTATTCATATATCTCCATCCCTCTTTCCTTCACCACTTCTCAGTTCACATGAACTCCTTTCTTACCTGCGTCCTCTGACACTACACAGCTATATCCCCAGCAATAAAACACACCCCTACAAATCCTCCTCTCACATTCTCTTTCTTTCCATGCTTCTCCTCCTTGCTTCTGGGGATATCTCTCCCAATCCCGGTCTCTGCCTTATTTCTACTTGCCCTCGCCTGCAAAATGCAACTTCTACTCCTTCTGGTGTTAACCCCTCCAACCTCATACCCATCTACTGCCACCCTCCCTCCTCTCTCCCTTTCTCCTGTGCCCTTTGGAATGCTCGCTCCCTCTCTAACAAGTTCCTCTCTGTGCATGACTTCTTTCTCTCTCCCCCTCTGCTCCTATTTGCTATAACTGAGACCTGGCTCACTCAGTCTGACTCTGCTCTGGAAGCTGCCCTCTCTTATGGTGGCCTTTCCTTCTCCCCCACTCCACGCCCTGATGACAGGGGTGGGGGCATGGGTCTACTCCTCCCCCCTCTCTGCTGTTACCGTACCCTTCATATTCCTCCCTCTCTTGCTTTTCCCTCCTTTGAGGCTCACACTGTCCAGATCTTCTCTTCTCTCCCTGTCCACCTGTCCATGTGGCGGTCATCTATCGCCCACCTACCTCTACTCATCCCCCTTCTGCCTTTCTCTCTCACTTTGAATCCTGCTTTCTTTTTCTCCTCAGATTCCCCTGTTCTTTTCCTTGGGGACTTCAACTGCCACATTGATGACCCCTCTCTCCCTTGGACTTCCCGTTTCTCTCTCTAACCTCTTCTTTTGGCATTCAACAGTGGACTGCAGCCAGCACCCACAAGGATGACCACTACTTAGACCTGGTTTTCACAAAAAACTTATCTCTTTCCGATTTTCTCCATTTCCCCTTTTCCTCTCTCTGACCATCACCTCATGTCATTTTCTCTCTCTCGTTTCTCCCCTTCTCCATCTCCCCCTCTTTTCTGCAGAAACCTGCGCTCTATATGCCTCTCCTCTCTCATTTGTACTCCAGACCCTGACAACCTGGTCAGGAACTACAACTCTGCCTTATCCTCCTCTCTTGATCTACATGCCCCGCTTTCTCACTGCCGCCCTCGCCCTTCTAACCCCAGACCCTAGCTAAATTCCCACACGTGCATGCTGCGTTCCTCCACTCGTTCCTCTGAACGCCTCTGGAGGAAATCTCATACTCTTGCAGACTTCCTTCACTACAAATTTATGCTATCCTGTCTCAACTCTGCCCTCTCTCAGGCTAAACAAACCTTCTTTTCTTCACTAATCAACACACACAAATCTAACCCACGCCGACTCTTCTCTGTCTTTGACTCTCTACTCAAACCACCCCCAGCTGCCTCTTCTTCCTCCATTTCACCTCAGGACTTTGCTGACTATTTCAAGGAAAAGGTGGAATCCATTTGTCAGAACATCTCTTCTGTTTCCTCCTCCCATACTACACTGCTTCCTAAGTCTCCTCCTGCCTTCCTGGACTCCTTTTCCACTGTCGCAGAGGACGATGTGTCACTGCTGATCTCCTCTTCTCCATCTACCACTTGCCCTCTTGACACTATTCACTCCCATCTCCTAAAACATATTGTTCCTACTATAACCCCTACGCTGACACAGATATTTAGCACCTCCCTCAACTCTGGTACCTATCCCTCCTCCTTCAAGCATGCAACCGTTATACCATTACTCAAAAACAGCAAGCTTGACCCTAACTATCTTTCCAACTATCGACCTGTCTCCCTCCTGCCTTTTGCCTCTAAACTCCTTGAACGTCATGTATTCTCTCGCTTGCTCCATTTTCTCAACACCCATTCTCTCCTAGACCCTCTACAATCTGGCTTCTGCACGGCTCACTCGACGGAAACAGTCCTCACTAAATTAACTAATGACCTCCATGCTGTCAAAGACAGAGGTCATTACACTCTGTGCATATTACTCGAACTCTCTGCAGCATTTGACACCGTGGACCACCCTCTTCTCCACATTCTCCATACTCTTGGTATTCATAACAAAGCTCTATCCTGGATCTCCTCTTACCTCTCCCATCGTACTTTCAGTGTCTCCTCTGCTAACGCCTCCTCCTCTATCGATCTCTCTCTCAGGCGCTGTCCTGGGACCTTTTCCCTGTACACACTTTCTCTAGGTTACCTAATCACATCTCTTTGGTTTAAATATCACCTCTATGCTGACGACACACAAATTTACTTTTCAACCCCTGACCTGCTATACTGACCAACGTTTCTGAATGTCTCTCTGCTATATCATCCTGGATGGCCCTCCGCCGACTTAAACTTAACATGACAAAAACAGAACTCCTCATACTTCCTCCCAAACCTGGCCTTACTACCTCCTTCCACATTACTGTTGGAAGTACCATCATTCACCCAGTAGCCAAGCACGCTGCCTAGGGGTCACACTCGACTCCTCTCTCACATTCTCCTCTCACATTCAAAACGTCTCTAAAACCTGTCGCTTTTTTCTCCGCAATATTATAAAGATACGCCCTTTCCTCTGTTGCTCGACTGCTAAAACTCTGACTCAGGCCCTCATTCTCTCCCATCTCGATTACTGTAACCTCTGGCTGTCCGGCCTTACTGTCTCCCTACAATCTCTCCTAAACGCTGCGTCTCAGCATCTCCCCTGCTGAAATTACTCTCCTGGCTTCCTATCATCCTGCATCTCGCACTCAATTCTCCTCCTCATTTTTTCCCCCTCACATCTCGGCCCTAATTTCTCGCTATGCACCATCCCGACTCTTGCATTCTGCTCAAGGATGTCTTCTCTCTACCCCCTTTGTATCTAAAGCCATCTCCCGCCTTAAACCTTTCTCACTGACTGCCCCGCACCTCTGGAATACCCTTCCCCTCAATACCCGACTAGCACACTCTCCTTTAAGACCCACCTTAGACACACTTGCTTAAAGAAGCATATAAGTAGCACCGTAGATATTACTAGACACATGATACATAAAGCTTGGCCCCCTGCAGAAGCACTTATCAAAATGCCCTCCTATTGTCTCTGTAAGTTCCTCCTACATACCAATTAGATTGTAAGCTCCTCGGAGCATTAACTCCTCTTCCTAAATGTTACGTTTATGTCTGAAGCACTTATTCCCATGACCCGTTATCTGTATTTGTTATTTATGATTGTCACGTGTATTACTATTGTGAAGCGCTATGTACATTAATGGCGCTATATAAATAAAGACATACAATACAATACTATGAAAGCTTAAACAATATACCAGCTAAAGTGGGAAAGGTACTTTCCAACATGGAAATGGGGCCGGTGTGGCAAGTAATGCCTCAACCCCCAAATATGGAACACGCCAAGAAGCAAGAGCCCGCATTCTCCGGAGGCTGGAATGTCCCTGGGCTTGACGGCATTCAGGAAGAAGGTATGAAGGCAGAGGGTGCTAAGAATTCCCAGAGGTTCAACAAAAGCTGTCATTCAAACTTGGAGCTGGCTACTTACAACTGACGGACTCTCCAGTGAGGCAGCACTGGAAGACGATCTTGAAAATATTAAATGGGATATTGTTGGTCTTAGTGAAGAAAGAAGAAAATGTGAGGTACAGAAAATGGAAGAATCAGTGGAGTTGGCGTCATTGTTAACGAGATGGAGAAACAACATAGTGACGTATGAAATCTCATCTGGAAGAGCAGCAAGAATCGTCATTAAGTAGACAAAAAGATACAAGCTTCAAATAATCCAAGAGTATGCTCCAACATTAAGTCACACAGACAATGAATGAGGTGGGAGACTTCTACCATGAAATCAACCAACTAAACAGAAAAAGGAAATTGTCACCTAAAGATCGTTATGGGAGATTTCAATGCAAAGATTGGTGCCCAGCATTAAGTATGGTTATGGTAACAGGAATGAACATGGGGACAGATTGGTAGAATTTGAAAAATGTGAACATTTCTACATCATGAATTCATTCTTCAAGAGGAATCCAAATAGAAAATGGACATGGAATAAACCCAATGGAATAAAGCATGAAATGTACTATATCCTAGCTAACTTGAAACACGTGATTGAAGACTGCACAGTCCTTAACAGTTTGGGCACATGGGGAGATCACTGATTGGTTCTCTGCCGCTTACATCTGAATGTGAAGATGAAAACTATCAACATCAATAACCTCAAAAATAACATCAGACAAATTCAACTGGAGCTGGAAAATCGCTTAAGCTTGCTCGAAATGCATGGGGTCACTTTAACAAACAATTATGAAGAAAATAGCAGATGAGACAAAGCCGTGACTGAGGAAACTACAAGAAAAGAAGCAATCCTGAGATACAAGAATTGAATATGCAGAGCTGTGCAAGACAATCCACAAATGTCTAACTCGATATAAAAAAATGTAACTGTGATATGGTGAGGAAGACTGTTGAAGATAACAAATGCTTGAAGAAAACAAAGCAATGACTTATGATGGGGAAGAAGTAAATCATTGCACTCAAACAAGACAATGGATCAACAATAAAAGGCTGTGCACTTATCATAAAGAGAGTTGAGGACTTCTAAATAAAAATGTACAAGAACACAGATGACGCAGGACATAATTCAGCAGAGGAAGAGAGAGAAGAAACCACCAATGGTGGACCACGCATCCTTCCAGAAGAAGTGGCAAAGGCAATAAAATCCATTAAAAATGAGAAGGCTCCCGGGGAAGATAGAATTACAACTGAAATCTTGAAAAAAGCTAGGGAAGAAACATACTTGAGAACGAGAGGTAACTCTCAATAGATTACTTCCTGATAAAACATTTTGTAAATGGAGAAAAACCTTCCAAAACCTCTGTACATGCTGCTTGAAAAACAGAAAAATTCCAGAACAATGGATTAATGCCATAGTAATACTCATTCATAAGAATGGAGGCAAAGAAGACCCCAAGAAAGCCACATCAGCCATTAGATTACATGAAGATACAAGCAAGATAAGGCCTCGACCAGGGTTCCTGCTGGCGTGCGGAGACGCGCTGAGGCTCAGGGAAAGCGGGTGCTTTCCCTGGCCTTAGACAGCGCGCCGTCCGGGGGCGTGTCAGCGGGCGGGCCAGTCACGTCACGGAGCTGGTTCGCCCTCATTGGGCGAACCGCTCACGTGACCGGCCCTGCACTCCGGCGAGCGCTGAAATGTAAAATTCTGCTAAGACCTACGCTTCCGCGCACTTGCGCCGCTAAAGCCGCTCTCATTGCGGCTGTAGGGGCACACAGGTAAGTACAAGCGCGCCTCAGTACGCACTGACCATGCCCGAGGCCTAAGGATCAGCAAGGGAGTGCGGCAGGGAGACACTGTGTCATCAAAGCTTTTCACAGCAACATTGTGAAATAAGGAAGCATGGTGAATACTTGGAGATGAGAGGCTTCTAAGCGCAGTACCTGGGAGATCATTGGAGAGGCCTCCATCCAGCAGTGGATTGATAATGGCTGCATATGATGATGTGTGTGTGTGTATAGCCGAGTATGTCACGGTCCTCGGCTCCGGAGCAGTGTGTATATACAGCAGGGTATATATGTGTATATAACAGGGTATGTCACTGTCCCCTCTCTGTCCTCAGCTCAGGAGTAGTGACGTGGTCCAGTCCTTCATCTCCAGGATCCGGGAGGTGAACCCGGCTCTTAACGCCCTCGTGAGCGAGCGGTTTGATGACGCCTTACGTGAGGCGCAGAGCGTCGATGACCTGGTGTCCGCAGGGACAGAGGATGTGGAGACCCTTCGAGACAAGTTCCCCCTCCTCGGGGTCCCATTCACTGTTAAAGAAGCGTTCGCTCTGGAGGGTGAGCACAAAGGGTGGCCATTTTGAATACGCCCACCGTATATGCGAAATGAAGGTATATGTATGTATATAACACACATTCTTACCCAGGCATGCCGAACAGCTCCGGCCTCCTCTCTCGCCGCGAGCTGCGATCCCAGACAGACGCAGTGGTGGTGTCACGGTTGAAGAGAGCGGGTGGGATCCCGCTGGGGGTCACTAACTGCAGTGAGCTGTGTATGTGGTACGAGAGCAGCAACAAGGTGTACGGCAAGACCAGGAACCCCTACAACCCCCGCCACATGGTGGGGGGCAGCTCCGGTGAGAGGGGGGGGTGAAGGGGCGGGGAGAACAATAAAGATAGGGGTGGGGGAGACTAGGAAGAGAGATGAGACGGAGGTCCCAGGAACTCCTATAACTTCTGTCACGTGGTGGGGAGTAGATCTGGGGAGAGGGGGACAGGGAGAGGACAAGATAACTATATGTATGGCCTATCTGTATATGTGTATATACATACAGACACGCACACACACGCACACACACACACACACACATGTATGTATGTATGTATGTGTATATATATATATATACACATACATACATACGTGCGTGTGTGTGTGTGTGTGTGTGTATGTATGTATATATGTGTGTGTGTGTGTGTGTGTGTGTGTATGTTTTTATGTATGTGTGTGTATATATATGTATATGTGTGTGTGTGTGTGTGTGTATGTATGTGTGTGTGTATATATATATATATATATATATATATATATATATATATATATATATATATATATATATATATATGCACACACAACCTTTTGTTTTTCATTATATCTTATATATTGCAAGCTCAATGCCCATGAAAATTTGCACCATTGTAGCACAATGTAGACAATCAACTGATGTTATCTAAATTGATGTCATTGTATTATGTCAGCAAGCACCAGATACACTGCGGGAGGTACGTGATCATTAAGCGAGAAATAGGAGTTTTTCCTTCGTAGCTCGTAAATGCATTAATCTGTTGTAATCAAATCTGAAACACTTAGATTACTATGTCCTCCTTCTGCTAAAATGCATGCCTGGAGACAAGAACTGTCTGATTGAAGCATCGGTAACGCGTTGATCCAGCTGCTCCCACTCCTGAACGATACAAATTCGTTTTTCCAGGCCTCCTAGCGGCCATCCTTTATCAGTATAGCTATGTATGTAAGCGTTTTGGACCACAATCCTTGCTCTGTCTCAAGCACTTTATAATGTGTTTATCTTCTTTCGTTAAACACCATTTTGTACCTGTGCACTTGATGAGGTCACTATGATGTCGCCAATTCCAAAAGAATATTTATTAGATTATCAAGTAATTCTTAAATGTAATAATCTACTGTGACAGGCCTAGAATTGCTCAAAGTTTCCTGAAATTTGAATGAGTTTGCTGCAAGATACAACGAAAAATAAAAGGCGTCCCGTTTTTTCTGAACCCAGTGTGTAGAGTACAGTAGGTAAAGAGAAGGGCAAGCACTTAAATCATCAATAAGTGATATTTATTGTGTCTATGTTTTGGCTCCAGCCAGAGACTTGGAAGACTGCAGGTGGGAGGGTTGTGTACTGGGGGTAGTGCATACGTGTGTGTGCATGTGTATATCATTATCAGCATCTTAATTTCTTTAAGTAAAAGCACGCCTCCACTTAAGGGGGTATCGCAAAACTTTACAGGTTGAGAACAACTAAAATGAACTATATATATTTATATTATACATACTATACATACAGGTGGGGAGGGCTGTATCCTGGGAACAGCTGGATCTGTGATCGGGGTGGGCTCTGATATCGGAGGCAGTATACGGATGCCGGCGTTCTTCAATGGAGTATACGGACACAAGCCGACTACAGGTACACAATACATGTACCCCTCTGTATATATACCCCTTGTATGTACCACTGTATATTTATCACCTCTATGTACCCCTGTGTATATATGCCCCCTCTGTCTATATACTCCTGTTTGTTTGTGCATGTATATAGAGAGAGAGAGAGAGCACAGTGATATGGCATATAGTATAATAATAATGATGACAATTGGCTACAGTAACATTAGGATGCCATATTCCATATTCCTCTGTTCGTACTAAGGAACCCCCCGTAACCACCTGCTCCCACCCCCCTATCTGACGATCACGTGTAATAACTGTCACTGCTGTAGTCACGTCTTGTCCCTCCACTGTACCCAGGGGTGGTCCCCAATGAGGGCCAGTTCCCGAACGCCCACGGCTTACGCTGCTACTTCCTGTGCACGGGTCCTATGTGTCGATACGCTGAGGACCTCACCCCGGTGCTGAGAGTGATGGCCGGAGAGAGCGCCAGCAAGTGAGTGCAAGAGAGCGCCGGGGAGCGAGTGCAAGAGCGCCAGCAAGTGATTGTGTGAGAGCACCAGGAAGTGAGGGTAAGAGAGTGTCACGGAGAGAGCGCCAGGAAGTGAAGGCGTGAGAGTGCCAGAGAGTGAAGGTGAGTGCGCCAGGAAGTGAGGGGGAGAGAGTGCCAGGAATTGAGGGGGAGAGAGTGGCAGGGAGTGGCGTGAGGATGAAGAGGTGTTTCTGTCTCTTTCTGACTCACAGACTACGTCTGGGTGATGAGCTGTCTCTATCTCTCTCTGAGCTCTCTGTCTGTCTCGCAGGCTGCGCCTGGATGAGGAGGTGTCTCTCCGCAGTCTCCGTTTCTTCACTATGGAGAATGACGGTGGGGGACCGTTTGTGTCCCCAGTGGATAAGGAACTAGTACAGGCCCAGAGACGGGTGAGAGAGAGGGGTGACGGGGGGGGGGGATGATGTGATAGGGGGGATGTGTGAGAGAGGTGGAGGGGGTATTGGGATGTGAGAGAGGGGTGCAGGAGAGAGGGTGTGGATATGGGAGAGGGTGGAAATGGGAAAGAGAGGGAGGGATGTGGTGGGGAGAGGGTGGGATGTGTGAGAGGGATGTGTGTGTGGGAGAGAGGGATGGATGAGAGATTGGTGAGAGAGGCAGGGATATGTTTGAGTGAGGGTGTGTCAGAAAGATAGAGAGGGAGGGAAGTGTGAGATGGGTATGAAAGAAGGATGTGTGAGACGGGTGTGAGAGAGAGGGAGGGATGTGTGAGAGAAAAGGATGTGGGAGATTGGTGTGAGAGAGGGAGGGATGTGTGAGAGAGAAGGATGTGTGTCGGGTGTGTGAGAGTGAGGGATGTGTGAGATAAGGATGGGTGAGATGGGTGAGAGGGAGGGATGTGTGAGAGAGAAGGATGTGTGAGACGGGTGTGTGAGAGACAAGGATGTGTGACACAGATGTGAGAGAGGGAGGGATGTGGGAGATTGGTGTGAGAGGGAGGGATCTGTGAGAGAGAAGGGTGTGTGTGTGTGTGGGGGGGCTGTGTGTGTGTGTGTGTGTGTGTGTGTGTGTGTGTGTGTGTGTGTGTGTGTGTGTGTGTGTGTGTGTGTGTGTGTGTGTGTGTGTGTGTGTGTGTGATGGATGAGAGACTGGTGAGAGGAGGGATATGTTTCAGTGTGAGGGGGTGTGCGAGAAAGATGGGGAAGGAGGGATGTGGGAGAGAGGATGTGTGACATGGGTGTGAGAGTGGGAGGGATGTGTGAAACGGGTGTGAGAGAGGGAGGGATGTGAGAGAGGGATGTGCAAGAGAGGGAGGGATGTGTGAGACGGTTGCGAAGGAGCGTGGAGAAGAGACGTCTCCCACTTCAGAAGCCAGCTCTGCCCATACCGTTTATCCCCCTCCCCCCCAGGTGGTTGAGAAGTTGGAGTCGACGCTCGGTGTGCACGTGCAGCCGCTCAGAATACACAACCTGCGCTACTCCTTCCAGATATGGTCAGCAATGATGTCATCAGCTGAAGAGCCGGTCAGGAGTTATATACTGCTTTATACACACACAGTGACTGCAGGAATATACCCTGCTATATACACACAAAGTGACTGCAGGAATATACCCTGCTATATACACACACAGTATGAAGAAATGTCCTAGAAGCGCAATAAACGTGAGAGGGTATAAGGCACATAAAGGTATCTTTTAAGATGCTGCTCACTCGGTGGACAGGAGATGCAGAACTCAATGTTCCCCCAGATATGTGGACTCCCAGGCACCTTAATAAAAGATACAACTGGACATAGTGCAGACCGTCTGAACAATTTATAATGGATAAGTGAAAAAGGGCGTTACACTCACATGGTATCAGTTAAAAACAAGCATTTAGATCTCTCTGGATCTCGCTGGCCGGATGGATGGTGTCTCCTCTTCCCCTCTCTCGTGGCGTGCGTTCCAGCGGTGCGTTCCACTCAACCGGAAGTGATGTCATCCGCTACGTCCACTTCCTGGGGTTTCGGCCGGCGCTGAAGAAAAACGTCACTCTACACGTTTCACCACATAGGTTTCATCAGGAGTGACGTTTCAGTGGATAGGGGCGGTGTATATACCCTAATTCTGGGTCTCATTAGTCAGAAAAACACCTGATACTACTTTAACTCATAGTATACATCTGTGGCTATAATGAGCTATACAAAAATGCTATCTCTCTATTGCACACATATGAAATTTATAAGTTAACTCATATATGTTGTGCAAATAACATTTTTGGTATACAGTTCTTAAAAATACATATTATTTATACAATCATTTTAAAATACATCAGGTTTGTTAAAAATATATATTTGGTTAAAAATATATATATACTATTTAATCTTCAGTGCAAATATTAACAATAAAAAATGTATAAACTTTAAATATAAAATACACTGCCTAAAAACACTTTAAAATAGTTAAAACAGGTATTACAAAGAAATTATCTCTAAACTGGAGGTATATATGTGGAAAGTGCTGGGCAAGAGGCATATTTCTAAAAATAGAAAGATAAAATGTTAGTGCATTATAAAATCATAGGAAAGGTTTAAGATCAAATTCTAAATTCAAACCGGATGGAGATATAGTTTTTAGTTCGAACATCCAGAAGGATTCCCTTTTAATCAATGCTTTATTTCTGTTTCCTCCTCTCCAATGGGGCATAACTTGTTCGATTGCTTTAAATTTTAACCCCTTGGGGTCCGCATTATGTACCATCAAGAAGTGGTTTGGAACACTATGTGTGGTCATTTTTCGTTTAATATTTCCTATATGTTCCAAAATGCGTGTTTTTAGGGGTCTTATAGTTTTCCCTATATACTGTAGACCACAATCACATTCAATCAGATAAATAACGAAATTGGACCTACAGTTTAAATGCTGTTTTATACTATATACCTTTTTTGTGATGTTAGATTCAAAGGTATTAGTATTCTTGCAACTATAATGGCAAGCAGTGCAGAATTTGCAATCAAAGAACCCTTTCGGTGGTTGTAACCACGTTGGGTTTTTATTTACAGTAGGACTCCTCAAAGCACTAGGTGCTACAAATTTCTTTACATTCGGTGCTTTTCTATATACCATTTGAACCTTGTTGGGCAGTGCAGTTCCTATAATGGGATCATTTCTCAATATAGACCAGTGACTGTTCAATATATCATTTATTTTGTGTGCATCCCTATTATACTGAGTAATAAAGGGTACCCTTAGCTTATCGTCTTCCCCACTTTTTTCTCTGGGGATCAACATAGACTCTCTGGATATTTGTCTTGTTTTATCCAACGCTTTTTGGATGACATTTGGCCTGTAGTTCCGTTCTGCAAACTTCCTGGACAGTGTAGTTGATTGTTCTTCATATACTTTGTTATCAGTGCAATTTCGTTTCAGTCTACAGTATTGGCCATATGGAATGTTGTTAATCCATTTATTAAGATGGCAACTGGACTGTAGGATGTAATTATTTGCATCCACATCTTTGAAGAAATTTTTTGTTTTAATAACATTGTTTTCTATATAAATTGTTAAGTCCAGGAAGTTTACAGTGGTTTTACTTACAATGGAGGTGAATCTAAGATTTAGCTCGTTATTGTTCAGATACAGAAGAAATGTATCTAGATCCTCCAATGTACCCTTCCAAACAAAGACAATATCATCAATGAACCTCCGCCATGTGACCAAATTTGCCCCAAGACCTATCCAAGACCATATATACTGATCTTCCCACATGGCCATCAATAGATTGGCATAGCTGGGGGCAAATTTGGTCCCCATGGCGGTTCCACATAATTGCAGGAAAAACTCATCACAAAACCAAAAAAATTTTTTTGTTAGGACAAATTCAATACATTTTATAAGAAAGTCTATCTGTGTCTCTAGGTATATAGTATAAAACAGCATTTAAACTGTAGGTCCAATTTCGTTATTTATCTGATTGAATGTGATTGTGGTCTACAGTATATAGGGAAAACTATAAGACCCCTAAAAACACGCATTTTGGAACATATAGGAAATATTAAACGAAAAATGACCACACATAGTGTTCCAAACCACTTCTTGATGGTACATAATGCGGACCCCAAGGGGTTAAAATTTAAAGCAATCGAACAAGTTATGCCCCATTGGAGAGGAGGAAACAGAAATAAAGCATTGATTAAAAGGGAATCCTTCTGGATGTTCGAACTAAAAACTATATCTCCATCCGGTTTGAATTTAGAATTTGATCTTAAACCTTTCCTATGATTTTATAATGCACTAACATTTTATCTTTCTATTTTTAGAAATATGCCTCTTGCCCAGCACTTTCCACATATATACCTCCAGTTTAGAGATAATTTCTTTGTAATACCTGTTTTAACTATTTTAAAGTGTTTTTAGGCAGTGTATTTTATATTTAAAGTTTATACATTTTTTATTGCTAATATTTGCACTGAAGATTAAATAGTATATATATATTTTCAACCAAATATATATTTTTAACAAACCTGATGTATTTTAAAATGATTGTATAAATAATATGTATTTTTAAGAACTGTATACCAAAAATGTTATTTGCACAACATATATGAGTTAACTTATAAATTTCATATGTGTGCAATAGAGAGATAGCATTTTTGTATAGCTCATTATAGCCACAGATGTATACTATGAGTTAAAGTAGTATCAGGTGTTTTTCTGACTAATGAGACCCAGAATTAGGGTATATACACCGCCCCTATCCACTGAAACGTCACTCCTGATGAAACCTATGTGGTGAAACGCGTAGAGTGACGTTTTTCTTCAGCGCCGGCCGAAACCCCAGGAAGTGGACGTAGCGGATGACATCACTTCCGGTTGAGTGGAACGCACCGCTGGAACGCACGCCACGAGAGAGGGGAAGAGGAGACACCATCCATCCGGCCAGCGAGATCCAGAGAGATCTAAATGCTTGTTTTTAACTGATACCATGTGAGTGTAACTCCCTTTTTCACTTATCCATTATAAATTGTTCAGACGGTCTGCCTATATAAGTGTCAAAAAGGAGAGCTATTGAGCGTGGCATATGTATACAACAAACGACAGACAAGTCCAATGCTACATCCAACATGACAAAAATACACAGTAAAATACTTATATATTCTCTTGCAAAAGGGTCATTTAGTTTAACCCTTTGGCCAAAGCATTGTAAGCTTGCGAGCCACATCAAGGCAGACCCTGTTCGCAAGTCCTAACACTACCAGATAAAATACTAATATACCTATTTAAGGATTAAAATTCTCATTTACCTCTATTAGGAGGGAGAAAGACCACATTGGATCTATATCCAGTAGAATGAAAGGACCTACTAACTTGGGAAGTTAGTAGGTCCTTTTCATTCTACTGGATATAGATCCAATGTGGTCTTTCTCCCTCCTAATAGAGGTAAATGAGAATTTTAATCCTAATATAGGTATATTAGTATTTTATCTGGTAGTGTTAGGACTTGCGAACAGGGTCTGCCTTGATGTGGCTTAAAACGCTTTGGCCAAAGGGTTAAACTAAATGACCCCTTTTCAAGAGAATATATAAGTATTTTACTGTGTATTTTTGTCATGTTGGATGTAGCATTGGGCTTGTCTGTCGTTTGTTGTATATACACAAAATGACTGCAGGAATATACCCTTCTATATACATCAGTCACTACTGGAATATACACAGTGACTGTGGGAATATACCCTGCTATATACACACACACAGTGACTGCAGGAATATACCCTGTGATGTACTACACACAGTGACTGCGGAGAATATACCCTGCTATATACACAGTGACTGCAGGAATATACCCTGCTGTATATACACACACCCAGTAACTGCAGGGATATACCATGCTATATTCAAACAGTGACTACAGGAATATACCCTGATATACTCACAGTTACTGCGGTGACTTTACCCAGCTATACACACACACACACGCTCACTGACTGCAGGAGTATACCTTGCTATATGCACACAGTGACTGCTGGAATATACCCTGTAATACTCTCTGTCTCCCGCAGAGTTTTGCAGAACTAATGTCAGGTAACGGCAGAGCTTTGTGGCCAAGCTGGGAGCTCGTGAAATGGATATTTGGTCTCTCAAACCATACACTGCCAGCGATTGGTGAGAATGGAGACTGGCACTGCCGCTGTGTGTATGAGGGGGAGGCTGGCACTGCCACTGAGTGTGTGTGTGAGGGAGAGGCTGGCACTGCCGCTGTTTTTGTGAGGGGGAGGATGGCAGTGCCGCTGTGTGTGTATGTGAGGGGAGGCTGGAACTGCCACTGTGTGTGTGTGTTTGTGTGTGTGGGGGCGGGAGGGAGGCCGGCACAGCTGCTATGTATATGAGTGGGAGGCTGTAGACACGAAATCCAGGGGGAGCATAGGGGAGAAACAAAACAATTCTAAGTGCAGCAGAATGGAAATGGGTAATATAAAAGATTTCACAATCTTGGCTCTTTAGAAATGACTACTTACAAGATGTAAGAGTCAAAACAGCAGGGTTGACTATTAGTCAGTGGTGAGTATGTGAAGTTGTAGTCATCAAGGTGGTTCTGGTAACTCAGGAGGATACGACCCAAAAAGAGAGAACAAACTGGCATAGCACAGATCAACCAAGTTTTCAAAGTTTATCTATGTAAAAAAAAGTATACACTCACAATGTGACAGTTAAAAACGGGCATGTAACACTTAATAAGTGTATCGGAGGGTATGAATAGCCTGCTGGCTCACCATCCCGCAACTCCCGGTACTCGTCTGTCTTTGCCTCTGCTCCACTGCGTCACCGCACGGCTCGGCGTCTGACGTCAGATCAGGTTTCCTCGGTCAGGTGGGGGCTGGCCTTCAATGACTCCTCTCCTTACAGCTCCGCAGCAAGATACTCCCACTCTACGCGTTTCGCTACGTGGATCACGTGGAGCCGACGGGATGGTGAGCCAGCAGGCTATTCATACCCTCCGATACACTTATTAAGTGTTACATGCCCGTTTTTGAGGTTGGGATCGAGAGCAAAGTCTCCATCTTTGCTGATGATACTAAATTTTGTAAGGTAGTAGAATCAGAGCAGGATGTAATTTCTCTCCCGAGGGTTGGAGTTAGAGCCTGAGATGGACACATGTTGGGATCTACCTGATAGGTAGGACTGAAACCAGTTTAAAGCATGCTTCCCTATTCCAGAGCTCCGGAGTTTGTTAAGCAGGATAACATGATCAACTGTGTCAAAAGCCTTTGCAACATCTAGGAATACTGCACCAGTGAGTTGTCCCAGTTCCATACCACACTGGATTTCATTGCAAACGTTTAGCAGGGTAGTTACGGTGGAGTGTTTGGGGCGAAACCCAGACTGGAATTGGCTAGGGAAATTTGTCTTGGTATAGTAATCGCTTAATTGGGAGTGAACACATTTTTCCATGATTTTGGATAGAATTGGGAGAAGTGAGATTGGCCTGTAGTGTGAGACAGTGTTTTTGTCCCCACTTTTGAAGATTGGGACAACTCTGGCAGTTTTCCAGTTCTTAGGGATATGGCCTATGGACAGGATAGAGTTAACTATGGAAGCAATTGGTTTGGCAATGGCTGGGGGACCAAGTCGTAGGAACTTAGATTGTAGTAAGTCAGGTCCACATTGGCTGCTTAGTTTTAGTTTGAGGAGCGCTTGTGTAATCTCCTCGTCGGATACTGGGCCAAATTAAAATTGTGGGCAGTGTTGGGAGGGGGTGGGGCTATGTGGGCACTCCCAGGATGAGATTCCTGTTTGTGGTTTGGGTTGCGTTTCGCTAATAAGTTTGTAGTACACCCCACAAAGTAGTCATTGAATGCATGTAATGCTTGAGCTGCCCACGAGCAAGACAGGTCCCCGGTACTGAGGTGGGAAAGTATTAAACCACGCACCCACCGCAGCGGAAGCGTGCCTGGCAGGCGGATTGTCAACGTAGCTGGGTCTGGGTTGGAGAGAGTGGGTAATAGATACTTGCCAGAGTCTTGGATTGGAGAAGTAAGAATAGTTAAGTCTGTTAGCCGTGGTCTGGGGTTGGAGGGATCCGAATCATAGTAGACCGTAGAGCCGTGGTTTGGGGTTGGAGAAGTTAGAGTTGTAGTGGTCTGTATAGCCGTGGTCTGGGTTAGTGAGGTCGCAGAGTAGGTGATAAGCCGGGGTCAGTATCCAGAGGGGTTCCTAGGTTAAGTCGGGACAGTACACGAAGAATCAAGCTGCAGGGTAAACACAGGACAAAGGAGCAAGGCACAACAAAACGCAGGAGCTCAAGGCTACAACCATTTGTGCTCAGCAAAGCAGGAGTGAATGAGCAAGGCATATAAGGCATACAAGATGCAATGAGACAGGAGGTGGAATGGAGGCGCGGCCTCCGGAGACACGGATTGGCAACAGGAGACAAGTGAGCTTGGAGAATACTTGCCACGCAGCTGGGGAGTGGTGCACGTCATCACGTGTGCCTGTCGCGCGAGAGAGAAGCGCGGCACGTCCGAGGGGGCGGAGTTAAGCTCCGTGGAACTCTAGAAGAGCTGCGCGTGCGCTCTGTAAACAGAGCGGGGGGCGCGCACGCACTGGTACCAGAGTGGAGGTCTGAGGCAATGCAGGTAAGGAGGGAACACGTCGCAAAGGACGTGTTCCCCGATTCCTTACAATGCATTTGCAATGTCAGTGGGGTTTGTCAGAGTAATATCCCCCTTAGTAATAAAAAAAAAAAAACAATATAGACCGGCGCCTTAAAGTCCAAATGGGTGATATATAAAAGTCCAATGGATGGCTTGGGATATCCAATAGATGGTGATCTAGTCCAGTGGACAGCAGGTTCCTCAGCAGCAGCAGGGGAGACAAGAGGACAAGATCATAGTGTAACACAGTATGGTTATAACAATTAACACATAGACATAGACAGACAGGCACACACAACACTAAACAAATAGGCTGACTAATACAATAATGATTTAATGAACACGATAAAATACAGCAGGCTGGTGACGAGCAGGTCTAGGATCCGGTGTGTAAAACCGAAATCCTACTTACAGCAAGTCCCTAGGATAAGCGCAGGTGAGTGGAGTATAGATGGTCCGGCGACAGATGTTGGTGGACGCGTGCCACGTGTAGATGCCTGCAGGAGCCTCCTCGGATTACTGCCGATGATGGCGACGCTGCCTTCTACTACATGGGACGCCTTCCGTTGGCGCCCCGAACTACGTCACAGCGGGCGGGACAACACACCGGATCTCACTGCCGATACAAGCTCCTATGCACTGCGACTCCAGGAACTGCTTCAAGGGTCTGCTCCTCTACCAATACAGCTGATGAATGTAGGTAGAACTGTGTAAGCAGCAGCACCTGTTCTCTCTCTCTGAAGCTGACAAGGTGCATGCCTTGTCCAGAAAACAGCAGGGAGTCGCAGTGCATAGGAGCTTGTATCGGCAGTGAGATCCGGTGTGTTGTCCCGCCCGCTGTGACGTAGTTCCGGGCGCCAACGGAAGGCGTCCCGTGTAGTAGAAGGCAGCGTCGCCATCATCGGCAGTAATCCGAGGATGCTCCTGCAGGCATCTACACGTGGCACGCGTCCACCAACATCTGTCGCCGGACCATCTATACTCCACTCACCTGCGCTTATCCTAGGGACTTGCTGTAAGTAGGATTTCGGTTTTACACACCGGATCCTAGACCTGCTCGTCACCAGCCTGCTGTATTTTATCGTGTTCATTCAATCATTATTGTATTAGTCAGCCTATTTGTTTAGTGTTGTGTGTGCCTGTCTGTCTATGTCTATGTGTTAATTGTTATAACCATACTGTGTTACACTATGATCTTGTCCTCTTGTCTCCCCTGCATGTCATATCATTTTTGCTGCTGAGGAACCTGATGGTCCACTGGACTAGATCACCATCTATTGGATATTCCAAGCCATCCATTGGACTTTTATATATCACCCATTTGGACTTTAAGGCGCCGGTCTGTATTGTTTTTTTTGTCTATCACTAACTGTGTTTGGGTTAGTTTTTCCTGGCAGCCTTGCCATATTTTATTTAATTATTATCAATATTATCCACCACGTTGTTGTTAATATTTGTATTACATTTTGTATTCACCTCTATTTTTAGCGCTATACACACCACCCTTTTTTCTAATCCCCCTTAGTAATATTACTTGGTTGTTGATGGTTAGAAGGCTGGAATATGTTGTGGATAACCTTCCAGAAGTTAGCTGGATTTGATGTAGTCTGGAGGAGATTGTCAGAGTAATATTGTGCTTTTGCATGCCTTGTTTGCCTTGTGCACATGTTCCACAGGCATCTGTGGTAATTGAGATCCTTGGTAGTGCCTGTTACTTTGTAGCTTTTCCACAAGGCATCCCTGAACTGGTAGAGTGCTATAAGGTCAGTTGTAACCCATGGAAGGTGGGCCCTCCATACCCTTATTCTGCATAGTGGAGCATGGGCATCACAGAGTGTTAAGAACTCGGATTGGAAATAGTCGAGCGCAGAATTGGGGTCAGGTGTAAGGGGGGAAGCTGGCACTGCCGCTGTAAGAGGGGGAGGCTGGCACTGCCACTGTGTGCGAAGGGGGGGGGGGGTTGGAACTGCCGTTTGTGTGTGAGGGTGGAAGTTGGCACTGCTGCTGTGTGTGAGGGGGGAGGCTGGCATGGCTGCTTTGTGTGAAGGGGAGGATGGCACTGCTGTGTGTGTGTGAGGGGGCAAGATTGGCACAGCTGCTGTGTGTGAGGGGGGAGGCTGGCACTGCCACTGTGTGTGTGAGGGGGGAGGCCGGAACTACTGCTGTGTGTATTTGAGGGGGGGATGCTGTCACTGCCGCTGTGAGGGGGAGGCTGGCACTGCCGCTGTGTATGTGAGGGGGAGGCTGGCACTGCTGCTGTGTGTGTGAGGGGAAGCTGGCACTGCTGCTGTGTGTGTAAGGGGGAGGCTGGCACTGCCGCTGTGTGCGTGAGGGAAAGGCTGGCACTGCCGCTGTGTGTGTGAAGGGGAGGCTGGCACTGCCGCTGTGTGTGTGAGGGGGAGGCTGGCTCTGCTGCTGTGTGTGTGAGGGGGCGGCTGGCACTGCTGCTGTGTGTGTGAGGGGGAGGCTGGCACTGCCGCTGTGTGTGTGAGGGGGAGGCTGGCACTGCCGCTGTGTGTGTGTGTGAGGGGGAGGCTGGCACTGCCACTGTGTGTGTGAGGGGGAGGCTGGCACTGCCGCTGTGTGTGTGTGAGGGGAGGATGGCACTGCTGCTGTGTGTGTGAGGGGGAAGCTGGCACTGCTGCTGTGTGTGTGTGTGAGGGGGGGGGCTGGTACTGCCGCTGTGTGTGTGAGGGGAGGCTGGCACTGCTGCTGTGTGAGGGGGATGCTGGCACTGCTGCTGTGTGTGAGGGGGAAGCTGGCACTGCCGCTGTGTGTGTGTGAGGGGGCTGGCACTGCCGCTGTGTGTGTGAGGGGGAAGCTGGCACTGCTGCTGTGTGTGTGTGAGGGGGGGCTGGCACTGCTGCTGTGTGTGTGAGGGGGAGGCTGGCACTACTGCTGTGTGTGTGTGTGTGTGAGGGGTAGGCTGGCACTGCCGCTGTGTGTGTGAGGGGGAGGCTGTATATATTAGTGCGGGAGTTTTAATCTGTACCCGTTCTCTGATCTGCGCAGGTCTGGCTCTCACTGAGAAGCTGACGCACCTGAACACTCAGGCAAATGAGAGGTTGGAGAAGATGGCTGGAAACTTGAAAGACGAAATCAACACCCTGCTGGGGTCAGACGGGATCCTGCTGTACCCCTCACATCCCAAGATCGCCCCCAGACACCACGAGCCAATTGCTATGCCTTTCAACTTTGCCTATACAGGTAAGTGCCC
Source organism: Ascaphus truei (assembly GCF_040206685.1). Lineage (NCBI taxonomy): Eukaryota > Metazoa > Chordata > Amphibia > Anura > Ascaphidae > Ascaphus > Ascaphus truei. Next base: position 33,748,277 of record NC_134498.1, read on the forward strand.
CACGTGGTACAGGGACACTGGCAGAGGGAAGCTAGGTGACTTGAAGTCTGTCCCTCATGAGCAAGGTGACATTGACACAGAGACATTTTTTATCTCCCTCCCTCTCACGCTCCCTCTTCTCTCTCTCATGCTATCTCACTCCTCCCCCACGTCTCACCTCCCACCCCCTCTCGTCTCCCCCTGTCTATCTCTCACGTCGTCTCTCTCTCCCCATCCCTTTAGGTATATTTAACGTTCTGGGTGTCCCAGTCACACAGTGTCCCCTGGGCCTGAGTGAGGAGGGGCTTCCTCTCGGTATACAGCTCATCGCGTCTCACTACAACGACCACCTCACAATCGCCCTCGCTCGTCACCTGGAGAAGGCGCTGGGGGGCTGGACACCACCAGGAGGTCCCTAACCCTGACCCAGGAGAGAGAGAGAGAGGACTGGTGGACCTGCCCTAAGGCAGATCAGAGGTGCTGGATTTCCCACTCCACATGTCCCTGTTCCCCCAGGGAGACTGAGTGTTTATAATGCAGAGACTTTACTAATTATTTGTATTTACCACTATTACCCCAATAAGGACCCAGAGTGCCTCCCCGCTCTGCTGTCCTGAATCGAGTGATGAATCTTTTTTAATAAATGACTGGTGGTAACTGTGTCACTGTGGTTGCTCTGCAATGCTCTGAGTATCACTGACGGGCCACTCCCTATAACCCCTCCTATTACCCAATATAACCACTCCCTATCATTCCTATTGCTCCATATAAACACGCCCTATAATGCCTATTCCCCCCATATAACCGCTCCCTATAACTTCTCCTATTGTTCCATATAACCCCTCCCCATAACTCTTATTACTCAATATAACTTCTCCAAGATGGGCTGCAGGTAATCTAGGATGGCCTTAGATCCAAGGGTTAGTGGAGATGGATGTAGGAGAGACTGCAGGCTGCAGCAGCGGTGTCGGCCTTGGGTTTTGCCTTTTTGAAAACAAATGAGGAGCAAACCAAGAGTGTTGTGCTGAGCGTATATTCGTGTTGTGGATCAAGAAGCCAGAGCCCCCCGTTGGAGCCACGTGAAAAGTTCAACAAAAAAAAGAAGTTGGCAGACACTTAAAAGAAGTGGGATTGAGACTAGATCCCAGAAAGCCTAAAGACAATACAGAGGGTAAAACTTAACCCAGCAAAATGCTGGCCTGTATCCTGTCATTTTAAATCAATCAACTGCAAGGAAAAATCTAAACGGTAAAGCAGCTTAAGAAAGGAAAGCAAAGGACCGGCAGCCACATGGTTCTACAGGAGAAAGCAACAGCCAGGAAAATGGGCTCCAAAGGCTTCTGAAAAGGGAAACCACTTCCCTGTGTGTATCAAACTGTGAGCCGGGGTCTGTTTCCGATCTTCCAGCTTCCCAGAGCTTGATGGCAAAAGCAGCAGAAGATTCGGTAAAAAGTAATTTCTCATGTAAAGAAACCTGTGTCGTCCGGTTATCTCAGACTCCCATCTTGGGAAAGGTTAAAGATGACAAAGAATTTCAGGGAGCCACAAAATAAATGCGTTATAGAAATGTTGGTAGGAAATCCAGCACAGGTGGAAAAGGAGTTTGTTCCTGAGAGCAATGAGCCAAAGAATCTGTGCTTACTTGGACTTTATTAGGAGACAAATTTGTCACGGCTGAGACTCGGGAAGTTTGAAGAGTGATCTCTCCTTCACATAGGAAAAAGAGTCACACCAGATAATCAAAATGGCGTGTATTCATAGGGATATGCAAGGCTGAGCGTGTCAGGTGACCTACCAATGGAATTATTACCATATACAGTCTTTCATAGACTGTTACCGATCACGTGGTGCAGATTAGAATGTTCCATTTTTGCCAACTTCCATAATTTGGCCGCAACATATAGATTCAGCAATTAATTTTAATAATGAAAACTGTGTACAAAAGCCAAACGTATACAGCGTTAATACAAATAGCAGGATAATGGATACATTGTAAATATAACGGCTTTGACCCAACAATTTCTCATTGTCATTTCTCTCTAATATATAACAGTTCTTTGGTGTGTTGTAGAGTTAATTATTCTACGCACTAAATGGTTGCTTTAATTCAGTGTGTGAGAAACCTCTCCTTGCTTACTGGCACGTCCCGTGACTCATAGCCCCAAGGGGAGAACATCAGATGTTAATTAGCAGCATCAGAAACAGCATTGTATTGTATGTCTTTATTTATATAGCGCCATTAATGTACATAGCGCTTCACAGTAGTAATACAGGTAATCAAATAAATAACAGATAATATAAATAACATCATGGGAATAAGTGCTTTAGACATAAAAGTAACATTAAGGAAGAGGAGTCCCTGCCCCGAGGAGCTTACAGTCTAATTGGTAGGTAGGGAGAACGTACAGAGACAGGAGGAGGGAGTTCTGGTAAGTGCGTCTGCAGGGGGGCCAAGCTTTATGTATCATGTGTCCAGGATTATCCACAGTGCTATTCATATGCTTCTTTAAGCAAGTGTGTCTTAAGGTGGGTCTTAAAGGTGGATAGAGAGGGTGCCAGTCAGGTACTGAGGGGAAGGGCATTCCAGAGGTGTGGGGCAGTCAGTGAAAAAGGTTTAAGGCGAGAGAGGGCTTTAGATACAAAGGGGGTAGAAAGAAGACATCCCTGAGCAGAACGCAAGAGTCGGGATGGTGCATAGCGAGAAACTAGGGCTGAGATGTAAGGAGGGGCAGAAGAGTGTAAAGCTTTAAAAGTGAGGGGAAGAATGGAGTGTGAGATGTGGGATTTGATCGGAAGACAGGAGAGGGATTTCATGAGGGGAGATGCTGAGACAGATCTAGGAAAGAGTAGAGTGATTCTGGCAGCAGCATTTAGGATAGATTGTAGGGGAGACAGGTGAGAGGCAGGAAGGCCGGACAGCAGGAGGTTACAGTAATCAAGACGGGAGAGAATGAGGGCCTGAGTCAGAGTTTTAGCAGTCGAGCAACAGAGGAAAGGGCGTATCTTTGTTATATTGCGGAGGAAAAAGCGACAAGTTTTAGAAATGTTTTGAATGTGAGGGGCGAATGTGAGAGAGGAGTCGAGTGTGACCCCCAGGCAGCGTGCTTGGGCTACTGGGTGAATGATCGTAGTTCCAACAGTAATGTGGAAGGAGGTAGTAGGGCCAGGTTTGGGAGGAAGTATGAGGAGCTCTGTTTTAGCCATGTTGAGTTTAAGGCGGCGGAGGGCCATCCAGGATGATATAGCAGAGAGACATTCAGAAACTTTGGTTTGTACAGCAGGTGTAAGGTCGGGTGTTGAAAAGTATATTTGTGTGTCGTCAGCATAGAGGTAATAATTAAACCCAAAATATGTTATTAGGTCACCTAGAGAGAGTGTGTACAGAGAGAAGAGAAGGGGTCCCAGGACAGAGCCCTGGAGTACCCCCACAGAGAGATCAATAGAGGAGGAGGAGGTGTTAGCAGAAGAGACACTGAAAGTACGATGGGAGAGGTAGGATGAGATCCAGGATAGAGCTTTGTTCCGAATACCAAGAGTATGGAGAATATGAAAGAGAAGAGCGTGGTCCACGGTGTCAAATGCTGCAGAGAGGTCGAGTAATATGAGCAGAGAGTAATGACCTCTGTCTTTGGCAGCATGGAGGTCGTCAGTTATTTTAGTGAGGGCTGTTTCCGTGGAGTGAGCAGTGCGGAAGCCAGATTGTAGAGGGTCTAGGAGAGAATAGGTGTTGAGAAAATGGAGCAAGCGAGAGAATATAAGACGTTCAAGGAGTTTAGAGGCAAAAGGCAGGAGGGAGACAGGTCGATAGCTAGAAAGACAGGTAGGGTCAAGCTTGCTGTTTTTGAGTAGTGGTATGACTGTTGCATGTTTGAAGGAGGATGGAAAGGTTCCAGAGCAGAGGGAGGAGTTAAAAATGTGTGTGAGCGTAGGGATTATAGTAGGAGCAAGAGGTTTTAGGAGATGGGAGGGAATGGGGTCAAGAGGGCAAGTGGTAGTGGGAGAAGAGGTGATCAGCAGCGACAAACCCTCCTCTGAGACAGTGGAAAAAGAGTCAAGGAAGGCAGGAGGAGAGTTAGGAAGAGGTGTAGGATGGGAGGAAGAAACAGAGGGGATGTTCTGACATATGGATTCCACCTTTTCCTTAAAATAGTCAGCAAAGTCCTGAGCGGAGATGGAGGAAGGAGAGGCAGCTGAGGGTGGTTTGAGTAGAGTATCAAAGACAGAGAACAGTCGGCATGGGTTAGACTTGTGCATGTTGATTAGTGCAGAAAAGTAGTCTTGTTTAGCTTGCGAGAGGGCAGAGTTGAAACAGGATAGCATAAATTTGTAGTGAAGGAAGTCTGCGAGAGTGTGAGATTTCCTCCAGAGGCGTTCAGAGGAACGAGTGGAGGAACGCAGCATGCGCGTGTGGGAATTTAGCCAGGGTCTAGGGTTAGAAGGGCGAGGGCGGGAGAGAGAAAGCGGGGCATGTAGATCAAGAGAGGAGGATAAGGCAGAGTTGTAGTTCCTGACCAGGTTGTCAGGGTCTGTAGCAGAGCATTAACTCTGTAGTGCCTGCGGCTGAATTGAAAGCTAGAGTGGCTAAAATTGCTACTTCAATGCAGATGGTTGCTGATAAAGGAGTGGCCCAATGAGAAGTTGGTGTAAAGCAAACTAATCGTTTTCAAGTAACCCCAGCTCATACAGCACCTCCTTCAACCTGGAGTGGGTCCTTTGTAAGCGCTGTTGCCAGAAATGCTCAACCTTTGAAAAGGAGAAATGTTGTAAGGTTGAGGTTTAGTATATAGGAGGCAAGGAAATAAGCCCTGGCAAGATTTTTGTTGGAAGACATCTATTAAAGGAATCCTTGGGCTTCAGAGCAGATGACATGTATGCACTTATCCATGTTCCAGATTCCTGTGAGTATCATGTCAGCTTTAAAAGACCTCAATCTTTGAATTATTTCTGGACAACATTTGACTGAATTGTGGAAGCCTCCTGCAGTTATCCCTGTGTCTAAACCGAAAATTAAGACTGTGACAATTCTCTTTAGACATGAGTTGGTCCCAATTTCTGATATACGTATATGGCTTAGGCAAACGATGTGAAGTAATGGCTTCACCTACAAGAATCATGGATGAGGAGGACATCTGGACAGGAGGCTGGAAAGTGCAAGTCAGACATAGGCAAAAGGGCAATCTTAGAAAACACCTGCCCAATTCTTTCTTCATTGGAAGAAACATAGGAAATTGTTTTTACTATGGTCAGCCCACCATGTGCCATAGATATGGTTTATTCAGACATTTAAGCAATGCATGCAACGTTCCACAATGTAACTTGTGCCCGTCCTTGGGCCACGAGAAGGAAAGTTGTACAAAGATTAAGTGCAATTTATGTGATACATTTGGGCATTCTAATATGAATTGTCCAGAAACATTAAATAATATTTCAGGCATATGGGAGCAGGGATTTTTTTTTTGAAGAAAACTTTACACTTTATGATCGTGCCTTGAAAGTTGCAGACAGAATTAGTCCAGATCCTCCTGCAGGAGAAGCAACTACGGATAGTGCAAAAATAGCTCGGAACTGGCATGTTAGAATATCCCTTAGAGGGAACCTCCTCAAATTCACTTTCAGTTGAAGAATAATCAGGGGAAATAACAGAGGATCATACTGAAAAAGTAATCCAGGTGGAAAAAAAGATAAAAGCAGAATTGTATTCAGGCTAAAAAAAAGGAAGAAGGGTCCTGTGACAGGGTGAAGTCACCCCCTATCAGTTATGCCTGGGAAACATATGTCTGAGTGCTTCATCCAGCACTCAGAAGGTTAACTCAGGAGGAATCTAGGTAATCAGGATGTAAGCTGACACCTGATAACCAGCAAGGTATAAAATGATGTTGTTACTGGCAGTAGCTGGCTGCCTTAGACAAGAGAACTCTGCTATGTGAGCTGCTAGCCAGACGGATTCACCAAACTAACTCTTCCAACCAAAGTAAGAATTGTTCATTTGTTTTCCTGACTGCTTAATATACACTTATGGTTTGGTAAATGGTTTAGCCAGCCAGCCTGCTAGATAGGCCTGGAGTGTTAGTCAGTTCTCCCAATGTGGAGCAGGATTTGTTTTGGTGTTTAAAGGGACAGTGTACCCACATGTCATGTTATGCTGTGGAGAAATAAAGCCACTGAACGTTTTCGTTATCCTGAAACTACACGTGTGGACTGTTCCCTGACCTCGGCTACAGGCCGTCCTGCCACAGGCCCCATGTAAAAAGACTTGAAGGGGCAATTCAACATCATACAGGTCAAGTTGGTAAAGTCTTACAGGCACCTGAAGAAAATTGTTCTACTGTTCTCAGGAGGGATTGGAGTTCAAGAGTTGAAGATCCATATGATGTGAAGGAGCTTTCCTTTTTTCCGAAGAGGAACATCATTTGGATGTTTCCGTAGTGACCGTATCGGACACGATCCTCCTTTTGGTCTCCATTCAGAGGTTTGGGGAATAATGTGGGGGAAACAAACTAGAGAAAACCCCTGCTCAGCCTGTGTAAGAATTAGGCAGAGGTGCACACCTAGGATGAGTCTAAAGCAAACTCAAACACAACAAAGGATCCCAGTGCAATATGCTCAGTGCCAACAATAAACGGTCTGAAAGTGGGTAATAAGTGTGGCTGAGATATATCCATGTGAACCATAACCTGCCTAACAAAAGGACATAGTTCTAATCGAAGTGTATTTAAGTAATATCAGCTTTGTACAGTATAAACTCCAAAGACTGTCTGCGATCATAATTACATTTCTCTCTGTTGGTAAGTACTCAACACCAAAGTGTATTGTGGAGTACTGGAAGCTAAGATGGTTGATACCCTATATACAACCCAGTTCGCCTATCAGTTTATTTTAGCTGTAATGTCACCTATATTTATTCAGGATATCTAGCCAGATAGATCCTGTAGTCAGTGTCCATTTGAAATCCTGATTTATAATTATTAATCGATCTCCATCTGGAATGGCTGCTATCTCTTTAATTTGTTATTGTGTTAATCTCTATATAGTACATCAGCCTGAATAGAGAATCATATCAGAAGACAGACAAACCACGGGGGAGAGGAATGCAAGGTGCAGGTGGCACCCTTGAAAACGTACTCAAACCCCTATAACAGAGAGAGAACCAAGCTAAAGGTTGTGAAATGTGCTCCGTGAAAAGATGCCCGCAAGTGTCTAGCAATGGGACCAGCGCAAGCTGTGTGGAAACACCATAGTGAAGCACCCCCTCCCTTGTGACATAGGCTGGAGTCCGCTTTGCCGACGTGCGTTTCCATTGTACACCACGTTTTCTCAAGGCTCAGCCAATTACCTCTACCATCAGAGGTAGGGGGGCATTTATAGGTAGATCCGTTAGTTCTGGTCCCTCCTGTTAACCCATTGCTTACTAAATTAAGACCATAGACTGCTTCTTGACGCTTAATCAATATATAAAGTGATTGGAGCCGCTGTGCTTCATATTGTGATACTAACAAGTAATTAATGGCTACTATATACTGTAGATGTATTTAATCTTTTTATTTTATGCTGTTATTTTTGTATAATGTTTAATAGTACTTCCTTCCTTTTTGTGATATGAGACCATTGTAGCGTATATCCTGTATATATGATTATAGTTTTTTTTCTACACAATTAAAACAACCATTGTGGTCTATATTGTCGATAGCTAGTTACCAGACATTATTATGATTCTGCATAATTTGGTGCCTCAATAAATAAGTATGCTTATATTACAAATGTATGGAATTTTGTATCTAAAACATACAGATACATTTGTCTCTTTCTCCACAACTGCAAGGTTGGGAAGGGTTTTAATGTGACGACTTGGGTTATATTGTTTCAAACTGGTATCACATGATATGATTCTTGTAGCAAATGGATGACACTAAAATGTTACAGTGCAGCAGCTGCTGTGGCGCTCCGAGATCTCTAATGTTAAAACTTACTTCCACAATACTGGAAGCAATCTGTGCAGTCTTTTTGGGGGTATAGCAAGACTCATCATGGGGCTGGGGGTTATACTGTACAAAGCTGATATTAATTAAATACACTTCGATTAGAACTATGTCCTTTTGTTAGGCAGGTTATGGTTCACATGGATATATCTCAGCCACACTGATTACCCACTTTCAGGCTTCATACAGCTTATTAATAGGATTTAACAATAACATTAAACATATATATATATTCCTTCATTGATCAAAATAAATAAAGTCAGAGATTGTTATTAATTCTATGATCTTATGAAAAGTTTAGCCCTTTTGGGTACAGTGTTTGCAAGGTGTAAATCAGTCTGGATTTTTGTTTAGCAACACTGTATCCCAGTCTCCTTTCTTTACTCCAAGTGATAATTAGTATTTTCTGATAAATTGTAATACTTGACTGCCGCCATGGTGGAACTCATTGTCGTGCCTATTTACTGTATGGGTGTACAGTATCAAGCTTATTCCTAACTGTGCCAATATGCTTGAGGATGCTTCGTTTTAGCAGGCGTCTAGTTTTTCCCACCTATTTTGGGAGGGCATGTACAAACTGCCATGTAAATGATGCCTGTTGTCTGCCAGTCTATGGGTTTCCAGATGTCAGGACCGTGTATTATCACAGTTTTTGAATGTTTTTGTTGCTATCATAAAGTCACATTCTTTACATCTACTGTATCACCTTTTTGGAGCCTTCTGGTTTAGGGCAGGAGTGCGCAAACTGGGGGGTGCGAGATTTTCTAGGGGGATGGGGGGGCGCGGCGATTACAGAGGCCTGACTCATCGTCGGCTAGCAAAATATGCCAATGCTTACTGAGGATATCTTTAGCCAAATGTCATTGTTGATTGTAGGTATCAATGAATCTGATATGTTTTTCATCATTAAGGGGCTGTTATTTTATCCGTTAATAGTTCATTTCTGTGGGTATATTTAGCTCATTTCTAAGCCTTTTAAATAATTTTATTACTGTACCCCCTTTATTTAAGTCAAATTTTCATCAAACGGTCGCTATGGTCTATACAGAATTTAGTCCTTAGTCTAGGTCGACCCTAGCGGCGATCTTTGATTTTGTTTTTGTTTTCAAATGGAATTTTAAAAAAAATGTAAGTTTCTCTGGTAGAGGGGAGGGAAATTTTGCTCAAAATACTACAATTCAGCTTCTTTTCATACATCAAAAAAAAAAAAAGTCTTTTATTTGTAAAAAAAAAAAACAACAACAACAAAAAACAACTTACTATTGGAGAACTTATAGTGCAGGAGATATTGCACTTTTCTGTTAATTTCCAGTGCTTCAATGAAAAAGAGATTCAGCTCAGATACCATTCTTTTTTTCCTACGATTCTGAAACAAAACGCCATGCTCAGGTGGCAAATAAATAACATACAGGGGAAATGTTTGCTTTAGCTTTTTCACTTTCAGAGTATCTCCAGTCTTGCAGTGTCAGGCTTTCTAGCATATCAAGATTTAGTATTGGTTTGGTATTGCAGACTTCTACAAAAGTGTAATGTAGTACCGCTGTAGTTAGGGACAGATGATCCCAAAATGCTTTGTGCTTTGTGGGGTGAAAGCGTCACTCTACCTGTACTGAAGAGATTACCACAAAAAAGTGTGTTGCAGATATTAAGTGCATTTTTCCACTCTGTTTTTTCATTGTGAGTGCTAGTTCCTCTTTGTGCTTTTCTGTGCTCTGTCCCTGTGATACCTTGGAGGGGAATATATTGTAACTGCAGCACCCCCTTTGGTGAGTGCACAATAGCCCTGTATTTGGGAATGTACTGTATTAATAATAATAACTTTATTTATATAGCGCTTTTCTCCCAATGGGACCCAAGGCACTTCACATTAACAAGAAGCAGAAAATAATAAAACATTTAAGGTTATAAAAGGGACCAAACACAAGGAAAGATACAATACAGGATGGGGCGGTACTGTCGCTATTAAATGCCGGACAGGTTGTGGTTCATTAATTAAATGCCTGGGTAAACAGGTAGGTCTTGAGCTTGTTTTTATAGATTTCCAGAGAGGAGGCCTCTTGAACTGTACGAGGCAGACTGTTCCAAAGAGTGGGAGCAGTGTGGCTAAAAGCTAGGGCCCCAAAGGAAGTCACGGAGATTCTGGGAACGGTTAGAAGTCCTTCATCTGAAGAGCGAATGGGAGTGTAGCGAACTAGAAGCTCTCTCAGATAGCTGGAACCCTGGACATGTAGTGCTTTGAATGTGAACAAGCCAATCTCGAAATAAAATTGCCATTTTACAGTCAGCCTGTGCAGAGAACGGAGAACAGGCGTCATGTGGCAAGAACAGGAAAGTGCAGAGAAGAGCCACCAAATTAATAAAGGGGGTGGGTGATCTGATTTCTGGGGAGAGGCTAGCTAAATTAGATTTATTTAGATTTATTAGAAAAGAGGCTTCTAAGAGGGGATATGACAACTATATACAAATATATTCGGGGAGAGTACAAGGGGCTTTCAAAAGAACGATTCATTCCAACGGCAGTACAAATGACACAAGGTCATCCCTTAAGGTTGGAGGAAAGGTGATTTCACTAGCAACAAAGGAAAGGGTTCTTTACAGTAAAGGCAGTTGCAATGTGGGATTCATTACCCATGGAGACTGTGGTGGCAGATACAATATCTTCAAAAAATGGTTGGACATCTTTTTTAGAAAGGAATCGTATACAGGGATATACCAAATAAATAAACATGGGAAGGATGTTAATCCAGGAAGTAATCGGATTGCCAATTCTTGGAGTCAGGAAGGCATTTATTTTTCCCCTTATGAGATGTCATTGGGTGATGGTTCACTGGGGTTTTTTGTTTGCCTTCCTCTGGATCAATATATTGTAAGTATAGATATACAGTAGGATAAAGTATCTGTCGTCTCAATTTAGAAAAGGTTGAACTTGATGGACGTATGTCTTTTTTCAACCTCATCTACTATGTAACTATGGAATTAACTCTGCCTGTCTCTCAAATTCTTCATCTGTGGAGCAGTTTCTCCTGATTCTGAGAAGCTGTCCCACAGGAATACCCCGAATGAGGGAGATGGATTGGTGGCTACTAGCACATAAAATGCTAGTTCCTAGTGCAGGGCTGCGGTGCGATTGTTCGGAGCAGGATGGTGTCAGCGTAGGGGAGGCTCAGCTGCTCCAGGAAGCCTGTAGCAATTAACTGTATAAGAAACATGGAAAGAATTTTGGAACAGGTATATATATAGAAATGTGAACTAATAACTTAAAGGTAATTAAAAAATGTTTAAATGCATTCAATATCTAAAATATGAGGAAATTAATATAGTTGTAATAAAACATATATATTGGATGAATATAAGTTTCCACCAAACATTAAATAAGTTATGGTGGGTAAAAAAAGCGACAAAAACACTCTCTAGCATACAATGAGCGTCACATTACGAAGCCAGTAGAACCAGTTCCACACTGATGAGCCAAAAGCTCAGAATAGTTGTCTGTGTGTAGGTTTACTTGCTATGCACTTTAACCCTGGCTGTGCTGAAAAGCTGTGAAATACGGCAGGCATACGCTTATAGGGGGTCCATGTTAAAATGGATTTGAAGCAAAAGGTGACACTGTGTGCTCATTTGCATATCGTTGCCCAGAATCCCTGGCTGCAGTGGAGTCAGTGTCTGCTAAGAGATAATGGGGAAAAGCAAGGTTACAGACCTGTCTGAGACGTGAATGTGCTCACAAGTTATATTTTTATTTGATGGCAGTAAGCAAAGAAATAACTTATCAGACATGTTATCAAAAGTGAATAAAATGATATTGTCCTAAAACGAGAAGAGATATAGCTGTATATAGTTATATAATAGATGAGGTTGCAAAAAGACAAACATCCATCAAGTTCAATCTATACTAAATTTAGACGACCGATACTTTACCCTATATCCGTACTTACAGTATATTGATCCAGAGGAAGGCAAACAAAAACCCCAGTGACACATCCTCTAATGATATCTCATTAGGGGAAAAATAAATTCCTTCCTGACTCCAAATATTGGCAATCAAATTACTCCTTTGATAAACATCCTTCTCATGTTTACTTATTTTGTATATCCCTGTATACCTTTCCTTCCTAAAAAGATGTCAAACCTGTTTTTGAAGATACCTATTGTATCTGCCATCACAGTCTCCATGGGTAAGGAATTCCACATTTTAACTGCCCTTACTGTAAAGAACCCTTTCCTTTGTTGCTGGTGAAATATCCTTTCCTCCAACTTAAAGGATGACCCAGTGTCGTTTGTAGTACCCGTGGGATGAATAGTTATTTTGATAGCTCCTTGTACAGTATTTTCCCTGAATATATTTGTATATAGGTATCATATCACCTCTTAGCCAGCTCTTTTATAATGTAAAAAAAAATCTCATTAGCTAGCCTCTCCTCATAAGTCTGATTATCCATCCCATTTATTAATTTGGTGGCTCTTCTCTGCACTTTCTCTAGTTCCATAATGTCTTCTCTAAGGAGTGGTGCCCAAAATTGTACTCCATATTCAAGGTGTGGTCTTACTAATGTCAACCTCAAGGGCATTAATAAAAGAATTAAAAAGCAGGGATGCCAGTACCGATCCTTGAGGTACCCCACTCACAAGTTTAATAACAGAAATATTAGAACAGAAAATATAGGACCCTTTCAGTTTGAGATGGGCAGGCAAATTATTTACATAAATAAAAAGTTGAGGTATCAAACAAATTCTTTGCCTCTGTATTTACCAGGGAAGAATCAATTGCAATAGTAGTGCCGCAGGAGGAATTCACAACCTCTATATTAACAAACAATTGGTTAACTCAGGAAGAAGTGCATAGACGGCTTGATGAAATTAAAGTAAATAACGGACCTGGCCTCGATGGCATACATCCACGAGTTCTCAAGGAGTTAAGTTCAGTAATAGCTAAACCATTACATTTAATATTCAAGGACTCTATTTCCACAGACGCAGTACCACAAGATTGGCGTAAAACAGATGTGGTGCCTATATTTTAAAAGGAAGCTAGATCACAACCGGGGAATTACAGACCTGTAAGCCTGACATCAATAGTGGGGAAGTTACGTGAAGGTTTAATACAGGATAATATTCAGGAATACCTAATGGATAACCAAATTATTAGTAATAGTCAACATGGATTTATGAAGGCTAGGTCGTGCCAAACTAACATTAGTTTATTTGAGGAGGTAAGTAGGAATTTAGACCAGGGTAATGCAGTTGATGTGGTCTACTTAGATTTTGTAAAGGCTTTTGATACGGTTCCACATGAGGTTAGTGTACAAAATAAAGCATATTGGACTCTATAAAAATATTTGCACCTCGATTGAAAACTGGTTGAAGAATAGACAATAGAGTTGTCGTAAATGGAACTTTTCAGGTTGCGCTTTTGGACCTGAAACACCCCTGGACTTTACTCTCAGAGGATTCTGGGTAACAAGAGAGACTGTTTATAAGACTTGGCCAGTGGGATCCAGCAAGGAATGCGTTAATGTCTCAAAGAGACAAGGCAACATGAAAAATCCAAACTTGGAATTCCTGACACAATACAGGACAGCAAGACTTACACCATCCCACACAGCTAGGCCCAGCAACAGATAACACTAAACAAAGGAAAGAGTTATGAAAGAAGGGAGAATGCGCAGAGAGAATGCTAATACCTAGAATGATTAGTGTGAGTTTTTGAAGGTATAAGTATATGCCCTGAATAAGATTCCTTTGTCTTGATGAGAGAAGAGTACTCTTGATTGCTTTATCTTGCACACAAAGGACGGAGCTGGCTATTTTACTCGTATTGATGCTGCGCTCATAATAAACGATTTCAACTCTTTGAACACACCTCCGTTTCAGACTCGCCTTTTTACATTGGTGACCCCGTCATGATCTTGGAAAGGCAACTTCCAGGAACACCTGTGGGCCCGGTGGTGTGAAGGAGGAGTTGGACTTTGTGGGTAGGGGACAGAAGGGGCCCCTGCATCATGGGATCGTGGATTGCACAAGGAGTTTCACAGCAGACGGAGTTAAGCGATCACTTTGGGAGCCGGACACCCCAGTGAACAGACGTGTAAGACCTGGTCGTGGGTAGTCAATAGAGTAATAGCGACGTAGGATTTGGGTGTGTGACTGGTCCTACGTGGTATTGTATTGTATGTCTTTATTTATATAGCGCCATTAATGTATATAGCGCTTCACAGTAGTAATACATGTGGTATTTATTGCTGGGGACTGATCATTCCTAGGAATTAAATACAACATGGAACTTTTTGAGAAGTATGTTCAAAAGTACAGTGCCTGTCAATTCACAGTGGATTCTGCATCCCCCTGTGGTTGATCAGTTTTTATTCTTGCAAGAGCAATGTAAAGAATGTAATGCACATAAAAAGGATGGGAAGGTGAAATTAGGAAACATTCTGTCAATGCTTTCTGTGATGCGTTCCATAGCCCAAGAGGTGAGTCTAAAGTGGGCTGAACAGCAACTCACCCTCGAAAAGAACTTGAGAAAGAAAGATCAGAATTAAAGGTGCTTGCAGAAAGTAAACGCACAGCTGAAGAGGAGAATCAAAATTTGGCTTAAGAGCACCTAGCACTCCAAAAGGAGCTTGCTGAAGAAAAAGTAAAAGTCCTCACAGAGAATGGACACAATCAAATTGAACAAACACTGAATTCTAACTCTACAGTAATTATTAAAAGATGGAGGGGCTTATGCAGAGAGGTACGGTAAGGTGAAATTCGGCAGGTTTGCGGCAAAAATGTCCGCAATCAAAGAGTTAGTGGCGAGAACTTGGAGGGACTAGTCAAATTCGCCAGACGGGTGGCGAGAAGTGTGAGTTCGCCACTGTTAAAAGACGCACGATTCCAGTATCTCCGATGCGCATGAACGCGCCAATCGGAGCTACTAAATGGCGCGTTTAGGGGAAATTTTGCCCGCCAACAAAAGTTGGCTGTATTGTGGGCAAATACCGCGCGGGTCTGAATGGCGAGTTTCACGCCAAGTGAAACTCGCCTAATTAGCAATTTCAGGCACAACGTGGTACCGGAGTACCCTGCATAGCACAACAATAAATTCCAATCCTGCGGCGAATTTAAGCAGTACCTCTCTGCATAAGCCCCGGAGTGTGAAATTGAGGGAATGTTGATGAGCCAAGAGGACAAAGGACTTTTTTTAAACCACAGCTGCATTCAATCTGAACCCATTCAGTCTACATCTGCATCGCCCCAAAGGGGGACACCTGATAGGGTTCCCCAAGAGCTGCTCCCTCTGCACATATCCAGCGGGCTAAGCGTTAATATCGGAGTTTGCTAACTGCTGTATTTCGTCAGTCCCACCCTCTGGAATGTTAATGATGCAAGAGGACAAAGGGCTTTTTGAAACCACAGCTGCATTCAATCTGAACCCCTTCAGTCTACATCTGCGTCGCCGCAAAGGGTGTGAGCCGTTTGGTGATGTTAAAACTGCTCTATTTTAATCTGAAACTCACCAGCCTTTTTATCCCCTGAACCGAATTTTCCAACTCTATCTGTCCATGAAATGTATGTGAATTAACTGTATAACCTCTCTTTATTTAATGTAACCATGTGTTGTTATAAAAAAGAAAAGAGGCTGGGGCGCTCCCTTGTTTTTTTAAGGCTTGTGATGCTACCTAAGTTGAAATGTGTAACCAAATGAAGGGTAGTGTATACTTGCCCTTGTTGTTTTCTGCAGCTGGACCTGTAGAGAAGATAAAGCCCGGAATCTTCTTGTAGTTGCAGTGGAGATGGAGGGTTGGTCAGCGCACGGGATTTCGCTCAGAAGATGAAATGAGAAGATAAGGAACACGTAATCAGTGTTTAGGTAGCCAAACAGTATACATTGATAAAAGTTGTCTCATAAAATATAAAATAAAAATTTTAAAAAATTCTTAAAAAAATCTTAAATAAAATTCTGTGGTAAATTGATCAATTTGTGAGCAGATCTAAGATTGGGGGTAAGTGGAATAAAAAGGGGTGGTGTGAGCGGGTGATTTGCAGGCTTTTGTATAGCCTGCTGTCTGTCAGAGGTTTGAATGGGATAGTTGTGCTGGTTTGCAGAATCTAATAGGCAGTCTTTCTTTAGCAGAGTGCTGCCAGAAGCAATGGATAGCTTCCTCACCCTCCCAGTGGAGGCAGTATGCAAGTGGCTTATCTCCCGGGTGCCCAAATTAGAAGAAAGAGGGCCGAACACGGTGAGTAAGCAAAATAGGATTTATTAAGTGCAAAAACAGCAAAAAACAAGATAACACTCACGATACAGCTTAGGCAACAGCCCAGCATCAGCCCGATCGTCCGGTCCTGCTCCTCTCACCAGTGTGCCTCCCGTGATCGCGTCCGACGGCGGGACCGGAAGAGGAGGGCTTACCGGATGTCAGCAGGCTGGCTGGGTCCTTCAGTCAATGGGCTCCGGCAGGGAACTACGCGTTTCGCATCCTGACGAAGCCGAGAACAGTTCCTGGTAGCTGGGCGAAACGCGTTGAGTAAACCAGCAGACCTATTTTGGTCTTGGAGGCGACCCGTAGCGAACCAACCCTGCAGCCGTGACGTCAGAGGATCAGACGGGCGCACAGAGGGAGGCTCCGATCCAGGGTACAGAGCCGTGGCAGCCAGCCTGATGACCTAAGGGAGGCGGTGAGCTGCTCGGGACATCTCCAATTCACAATTTGTGATAAATGCTTTTATTCTATTAGCACATTGTGGCACTTGCTGACGGAATATCGATAGGGGGTCCGGTGCCTAGATACCTGCAAGGGTGGCAACCCAATTTGCCAACTGCTTATATTTACTCTTTAGTCCTGTGAGTAGAATAGCTATATGAGCCAAGACACTGCTATATTTATCCACCCACTGCATTACGTCTGCACTTATATTTGTGTATCTTGTTTTGTTTTCTCATTCCTCCATATGCTCCCCCTGGATGTTCTGAGATACTTCTAAACTTTGGAACCCGTGAAACAGGTCCCACCAGTGAGGTTTGAGGTGGGGGTTTGGTCATCACATTTATTTTTTCATCATTTTTATTAATATTATTTATTTCACCCCTTATTAAGCTGTTCGCGCCTTTTTGTTCACCTGTTTACACAACTACTTAGAGATATCACACAGCTGAAGCTGTTATTGGGTATTTTTTTACTCCACTTTGCCAGTTTCACAGCTCATGCAGTATTTTGAATCTATTGTTGAACATGATGAGTTGAGTGCAAAGGATGCCTGTAAGCTATTTAAGCTCATCTCCCACCCAATTTGTCTTCCAGTGGGATTGTCAGTCTTAGCTGGCCCGAATAGAAATTCAGGTTGGGGCAGCAAATGTGAACGATTGGAAGAGATAAAAAGAATCTTGAGAGGAGAAAGCAGAGCTGATATAACTACTTTAGAATCCATGAAAATGAATATAACAGACTCTCCCGCAGAATTTATGATCTGGGATTATGATCTGTACCACCTGGTTGTTCACAGGCAGAGCGATCTCACTATGAATGATCCTGGTTTTCTATCCTCAGATGTTGCTCGCATGCCATTTTTGGAGCGGAGCATACGTGCTACTCTTAAGTCCAGCAGCAGCTAAGAACAATTCCTCACAGTCTTACAGGACTGGATAAATAAAACCAGAGACATAACATAAAACACAGACAAAGCTCAGTGCACATCCAGAAAAACTTATATACGGTACAGTGCCTAAATATACATGTATAAATAACTAATAAATAAAATGGTCTTTTAGTTTAACATTTTGGCCAAATTGTTGTAAGCCCTTGAGCCAAACTTCACGGCAGACCACGTTCAAGGGTCCCTACACTAATATAAATTCTTAATAACCTGTGCATTGCCAGGAAGAATGATTTATAATAAATCTGTCAATATGAGTTGCAAAAGTTCTAAGTCTGATTGAAGCTTTTATTAACCTGTACATTACCAGGAAAAGCACTCTGTAATAGATTTGTCACAATCACACTGCATGCAGGCAAGTTCCCCTGATAGTTGGAGATGCCATGGAGTGAGCTTTTAACCATTTAAATGTGGGAGGGAGTGAGCTTCAATTGGATAGGAGGTTGCCACCCTCCAAAACAGCCAAGACTAGCTGCACAAGAATTATAAAACATACAGAACACCTACAAGCTCAAATTGAACCCCCAAAATACCCACAACATATATATAAGCATATAAGTTTCACAGAGGAGTGCTACTGAGCATGGCAATTTATATTTAAAACCAGAGACATAACATAAAACACAGACAAAGCTCAGTGCACATCCAGAAAAACTTATATACGGTACAGTGCCTAAATATACATGTATAAATAACTAATAAATAAAATGGTCTTTTAGTTTAACATTTTGGCCAAATTGTTGTAAGCCCTTGAGCCAAACTTCACGGCAGACCACGTTCAAGGGTCCCTACACTAATATAAATTCTTAATAACCTGTGCATTGCCAGGAAGAATGATTTATAATAAATCTGTCAATATGAGTTGCAAAAGTTCTAAGTCTGATTGAAGCTTTTATTAACCTGTACATTACCAGGAAAAGCACTCTGTAATAGATTTGTCACAATCACACTGCATGCAGGCAAGTTCCCCTGATAGTTGGAGATGCCATGGAGTGAGCTTTTAACCATTTAAATGTGGGAGGGAGTGAGCTTCAATTGGATAGGAGGTTGCCACCCTCCAAAACAGCCAAGACTAGCTGCACAAGAATTATAAAACATACAGAACACCTACAAGCTCAAATTGAACCCCCAAAATACCCACAACATATATATAAGCATATAAGTTTCACAGAGGAGTGCTACTGAGCATGGCAATTTATATTTAAAACCAGAGACATAACATAAAACACAGACAAAGCTCAGTGCACATCCAGAAAAACTTATATACGGTACAGTGTCTAAATATACATGTATAAATAACTAATAAATAAAATGGTCTTTTAGTTTAACATTTTGGCCAAATTGTTGTAAGCCCTTGAGCCAAACTTCACGGCAGACCACGTTCAAGGGTCCCTACACTAATATAAATTCTTAATAACCTGTGCATTGCCAGGAAGAATGATTTATAATAAATCTGTCAATATGAGTTGCAAAAGTTCTAAGTCTGATTGAAGCTTTTATTAACCTGTACATTACCAGGAAAAGCACTCTGTAATAGATTTGTCACAATCACACTGCATGCAGGCAAGTTCCCCTGATAGTTGGAGATGCCATGGAGTGAGCTTTTAACCATTTAAATGTGGGAGGGAGTGAGCTTCAATTGGATAGGAGGTTGCCACCCTCCAAAACAGCCAAGACTAGCTGCACAAGAATTATAAAACATACAGAACACCTACAAGCTCAAATTGAACCCCCAAAATACCCACAACATATATATAAGCATATAAGTTTCACAGAGGAGTGCTACTGAGCATGGCAATTTATATTTAAAACCAGAGACATAACATAAAACACAGACAAAGCTCAGTGCACATCCAGAAAAACTTATATACGGTACAGTGCCTAAATATACATGTATAAATAACTAATAAATAAAATGGTCTTTTAGTTTAACATTTTGGCCAAATTGTTGTAAGCCCTTGAGCCAAACTTCACGGCAGACCACGTTCAAGGGTCCCTACACTAATATAAATTCTTAATAACCTGTGCATTGCCAGGAAGAATGATTTATAATAAATCTGTCAATATGAGTTGCAAAAGTTCTAAGTCTGATTGAAGCTTTTATTAACCTGTACATTACCAGGAAAAGCACTCTGTAATAGATTTGTCACAATCACACTGCATGCAGGCAAGTTCCCCTGATAGTTGGAGATGCCATGGAGTGAGCTTTTAACCATTTAAATGTGGGAGGGAGTGAGCTTCAATTGGATAGGAGGTTGCCACCCTCCAAAACAGCCAAGACTAGCTGCACAAGAATTATAAAACATACAGAACACCTACAAGCTCAAATTGAACCCCCAAAATACCCACAACATATATATAAGCATATAAGTTTCACAGAGGAGTGCTACTGAGCATGGCAATTTATATTTAAAACCAGAGACATAACATAAAACACAGACAAAGCTCAGTGCACATCCAGAAAAACTTATATATGGTACAGTGTCTAAATATACATGTATAAATAACTAATAAATAAAATGGTCTTTTAGTTTAACATTTTGGCCAAATTGTTGTAAGCCCTTGAGCCAAACTTCACGGCAGACCACGTTCAAGGGTCCCTACACTAATATAAATTCTTAATAACCTGTGCATTGCCAGGAAGAATGATTTATAATAAATCTGTCAATATGAGTTGCAAAAGTTCTAAGTCCAGCAGCAGCTAAGAACAATTCCTCACAGTCTTACAGGACTGGATAAATGATTGGGAACTGTAAACCCCTCTTGGCAAATCTAAAAAGGTTTCAGCAGTCGCCCGTAATCAAGGGGGCCGCTTTAACCAAGCAAATATCAAGTGTTACAATTGTGGCAGGACAGGTCAGGATTGGAACAAAGAGAACATGAGACAGACAGGAGACACAGAAACAAGAATGGGCAGGATAAAGGGGAATCCCGTTACTCCCAACTTCTGAGGGAATTGGCTAAACTAAATAAGCCTAATGGTCAGTCTCTGGACATGGCTGATCCAATTGAACTGGTTCAGGGCTCAGTTTACAACCCCAAGTCTAACCCTTACGGTTCACAATAGCAGTGTCAGCCCCCTGCCCAATTAACTGACATTGTCAAGGACGGTAGTCCACGAATTAGCGGACGGATAGGGGGCCATCCGGCTGATATCCTAATTGACACAGGTTCTACCGTGAGTGTAACTGACCTTGACTTACCTAGACAGAAAGGGGCACCTGCTGTATCCTTAATGGGAGTTGGCGGTGCCACAATTACATCACATCTTTCAGAGAAAACACAAGTGCAGATTGCTGACAAAGTGTTGGAGGCACAAATACTGACGTAAGACACATGAGGGAACTATTCTGGGAATTGACTCTATGGGAACGTTTGGTATTATTCTGGATTTGCATAATCTTCGCCTGTGGATGGAGCCCCGTAGTCAGCGGCCAACCATTATCACAGATGTTTTTCCTTGTCTCCCATAAAATCTTCAGATGTATTAGATCCACCCAGCCTACTGGCGACTAAGGGTCCTGAGCTTGCCAATATATTGCTGAAATTATCTTCTGTGTGGGCTACATCAAAAAAATATTGTGGAAGGGTTTCCAATATGGAAGGATGGGTTCAGGGACCTGACCCACCCCCACACAGACAGTACAAGTTTCTCGCCGAGGCTTCACCCTCTGTAGTACAGACTGTTACATCTCTGCTGCCGCAGGGAGTGCTGAGAGAATGCACATCAGCAAACAATTAGCCTATTTGGCCTTTAAAGAAACCAAATGGCACATGGAGACTTGCAATTGACTACCGTGCACTGAATAAAATTACCCCGCCGGTAGCCATTGTGGCACGCCTGCGAGATTATTCCAAAACGGCTTATCCAACGCTCTTATGACACTTTGCAAAGTTGTTTATGTGTATATAATATTTATATATTATATATTATACTATATAATATATTATATTATTATATATTATGTTATATTATATATAATACAGTATATACACTATATAATTTATGTGTGTGCTGCATATCTTATTGCCTGCGTAAAATATTTGGTGTATTTTAGTGTTAAAAATGCCTTCAGGAACGGAACCTTTCATTTAAACAGTGTTCCTGTGGGAAAACGTGTTTCGCTTTACGACGTTTCGCTATCCAACGCCATTTTGAGTAACGCATTGTGTCGGATAACCGAGGACTTCCTGTATTCAGTGTAGGTACCTGCTAAACAGTCTGCCTTGACGAGGTTGGCAGGCTTGAATCATGTTTTGATCAAAAGATGCAACCAAATGACTAAGGCCTTGATTATACCAGATGCCGCTGAGCAGCAGCGTGATCCGGTGTCGTCACCCTGCGCTGCCGCCGAGCGGCATCTTGATCATACAGGGGAAACAGGAGAGGAGGCGTGGCGGACGCAGGGAGGCGTGGCCATGAGCGGTTCGCCCTCATTGGCTGAACCGCTCATGTGACGCGGCCGTCGCCTGCCAAAAACTATTTGGAAAGTCTCTTCAGTAGAGGTCGCCCTGCAGCCCCAGGCGGCGCGCTGGTATGTAAACCTTCACCGGATTTCAGCTATTTGTTTTCCAGCCGCCAGCGATTTCTGGTATAATCACGGCCTTACGTTCTAAATGTAAACAAATCACTGGTATATTTTAGCCCAAATTGGTAGGAGCGCAGGAATTATTCTTTTGTTTTCCATATATGTAAGGCCAATCCTCTTACCAGCGGCGTACTTCACAAAGGGAGGAGCGCAGGTAATAAGTACGGTATGTATATATATATATATATATATATATATATATATATACTAGCTGAGAGACCCGGCGTTGCCCGTGATTCAAATTTCCCGCTTCCTCCTCATTCCACTCCCCCAGTCTTTCTCCGCTTCCCCTCTCTCCGCTCCCCCCCCTGCGCAGCTCTGGTCCCGCCCTCTGCAGCTCTGACCCCCCCCCCCAGCGCAACTCTGTTCCCCCCCCTGCGCAGCTCTGTTCCCCCCCTGCGCAGCTCTAGTCCGCCCCATGCGCAGCTCTAGCCCCCACCCCCTGCGCAGCTCTGTTCCCCCCCCCCTGTGCAGCACAGTGTCACATACACAGTGAGACACACACACCGTGTCACACACACACAGTGTGAAACACACACACAGTGTCATAAACACACACAGTGTCACACACACAGTGTCACACACACACACACTCACACACAGTGTCACACACCCCACGCCCATTTCCCTCCCCACGTGGGCAAGAAAGGGAGCGCCGTGGGGAAGGGGGCCAGAGGGAAGGGAAGGAGCAGGCGGGACGGGTCACGGGACCGACGCGTCACCCGCTCGCAGGGGAAGGATTGCCCACCACCACCCCACCCCCCCGCACCCATCTCCCTCCCCACGCGGGCAAGCAATGGAGCTAGGTAACAGGAGCATTGTGCGCACGCGCAATGAGCTGCGGGTGAGGGGGGGTGATTGGGGGAGCCTGCGGTGGGGTGAGCTGGGAAGTGATGGGGGCGGGGAGCCGGCGGTCCGGGCCGCTGGGTGCGTGTGTGTGGCAGTTGGGTGAGGCCAAGGGGGAAGGTGAGCTGCGAGTGAGGAGAAGAGAGTGGCAGTTGGGTGATGTCATAGAGGGATACGGACCAATCTGATTGGCCAGAGGCTGAGTGACGACCACGGACCAATCAGATTCACCACATCTACAACCCCACAAATCTCCATTTTATATATTAAGATATATATATATATATATATATATATATATATATATATATATATATATATATATATATATGCAAATATAGCTGTATGCTCATCTGCATGTCTGAGGCAGGTCTGCAACCCCGCCTTTCCCCATTATCACCCAGCATACAGCACTTCCACTGCAGCAAGGGATTCTGGGAAATGACATGCAAATGAGCACACAGTGTCACTTTTTGCCTCAATAACCATTTTTAACATGGTTCCCTATAGGCTTAAGCTTGCTGCATGGTCACAGCTTTGAGCACAGCCAGGGTTAAGGTGCATACCCAGAAAACCACCCACAGACAGCTATATATATATATATATATATTATTATTTTTTTAAAAAGAAATAAAAAAGCGCCCGATCCTAGTGCATTACTGTGCAAAAGGGGTATTTAATATTCCAAAAAAGCTCATACATAGAACTCACAAATAACAAAGTAAAAACAGCAGTTTATGAGATAATACTCATGCCCCAAGTGTACAGCGAGAGTCCGCTCCTCTGCTCCACTGCTCCGCAGCTCTGCAACTCCACCAGGTCCGCTCTGACCCTCGTGAGTCACCGTCCAGCAGGATCTCACGATGACGGGCTCTACACGAACTCTTCCCCTGGGAACACACCAGCAGATGACCCTGGTTCCCACCGGGGGAGGTGGGGGAAGCCGGATACAGCGGAACAGCTTGTGACGTCGCACGCTTGTAGTCGGAATATGCGGCAGGTCATGAGCAACACTAGAATTTCCACAGCACACCTAGCCCTACGCGTTTCTTCAGACAAGCTGATTTCATCAGGAGATATATATATATATATATATATATATATATAAATAATCAAAACGAATAGACGATACCGTTCTGTGGCTAAGGAAATGCTTTTATTTGTGCGAGCTTTCGAGATACTGAGCTTTCGAGACATAAAAAAGCATTTCGTTAGCCACAGAACGGTATCGTCTATTCGCTTTTGATTAATAAGCTCGGCTAACACTGTACAGATACATCTACATCTAATATATATATATATATATGTGTGCAAATACAACTGTATGCTCATCTGCATGTCTTAGGCAGGTCTGCAACCCCACCTTTCCTCATTATCACCCAGCATACAGCACTTCCACTGCAGCAAGGGATTCTGGGAAATGACATGCAAATGAGCACACAGTGGATATATATATATATATATATATATATATATATATATATATATATATATATATATATATATATATATATATAACCAGTTGCCATCCATATCCATTTCTATACCGCCTGAATACCACATTTGTTGAAGCAGAGGATTAAGCCTCCAAGTTATTTTTTACGGGCAGTTCATATTTACATATGAGTACTTACCTCTTGTTTCTACAGGTAAGTAAAAGGGAAAGACACCCAGTATAGGGGAAGGGCATTGTACGCACACGATTGTTTCTGGGCTGCAACTAGCCTGAAACTTTCCCCTCTACGTACTTAACCTGGTTACGTAACACATTTTTCTTTCGTTTGGCACGTTTCCTCGCAGTATTAGTCACAGTCCCTCCCTGCCTCGGCTTGTCATGGGATAGTGGTAGGATATGTAAGTCATGCAACACATTGATAAAGGGCAAACTGCCCAAAACGCGTAGGTGCGTTGTTACTATCTAAGGCAGGCCTGCCCAACTCGTAAAGTGAGAAGGGCCGGACTGCTCCAAGGAAAAAAAATTTGGGCCGCACGGGTTAAATCATCATCATCATCATCATCATCTCTCCTCCAGCACCTCTCCATCATCATCATCCTCATCTATCTCTCATAACCCCATCTCTCCCCCTCACCCACACAATACCACCCTCCACATCAAAAACACAATACCCCCTCCACATCCCCCCAGCCCATTCCATGTCAGCAGCCCCCCCCCAAGTCAGCATCCCCCCATGTCTCTCTTCCCTCAATATAACACTCTCTCCCCCTCCCCTAAATCACACTCTCTCCCACTCCTCTCAATGACACTCTCCCCCTCCCCTCAATATGACACACTCTCCCCCTCCCCTCAATATGACACTCTCTCCCCCTCCACTCAATATGACACTCTCTCCCCCTCCCCTCAATATGACACTCTCTCCCCCTCCCCTCAATATGACACTCTCCCCCTCCCCTCAATATGACACTCTCTCACCCTCCCCAAAATATGACACACTCTCCCCCTCCCCTAAATCACACCCTTTCCCCCTCCTCTCAATATGACTCTCTCCCCCTCCCCTCAATATGACACTGTCCCCCTCCCCTCAATATGACACTCTCTCCCCCTCCCCAAAATATGACACACTCTCCCCCTCCCCTAAATCACACCCTTTCCCCCTCCTCTCAATATGACTCTCTCCCCCTCCCCTCAATATGACACTCTCCCCCTCCCCTCAATATGACACACTCTCCCCCTCCCCTCAATATGACTCTCTCTCCCTCCCCTCAATATGACACTCTCTCTCTCCCTCCCCTCAATATGACACTCTCTCCCTCCCCTCAATATGACACACTCCCCCTCCCCCCTCAATATGACACTCTCTCCCCCTCCCCTCAATATGACACACTCTCCCCCTCCCCTCAATATGACACACTCTCCCCCTCCCCTCAATATGACACTCTCTCCCTCCCTTCAATATGACACTCTCTCCCCCTCCTCTCAATATAACACTCTCCCCCTCCCCTCAATATAACACTCTCTCCCCCTCCCCTCAATATGACAGTCTCTCTCTCCTCAATATGACACTCTCTCTCTCCCTCTCTTCAATATGACACTCTCCCCCTCCCCTAAATGACACTCTCTCCCCCTCCTCTCAATGACACTCTTTCCCCCTCTCCTCAATATGACACTCTCTCCCCCCCTGCAACTCACATCATACACCCCCTGCACCTCACATCACTTCCCCCCCTGCACCTCACATGTCAGCAACCCCCCCTCACATGCCAGCAGCCCACCCACCCCTCACATGCCAGCAGCCCACCCACCCCTCACATGCCAGCAGCCCACCCACCCCTCACATGCCAGCAGCCCCCCCTCACATGTCAGCAGCCCACCCCCCCACATGTCAGCAGCCCATCCCCTCACATGTCAGCAGCCCACCCCCCTCACATGTCAGCAGCCCACCCCCCTCACATGTCAGCAGCTCACCCCCCTCACATGTCAGCAGCCCACCCCCCTCACATGTCAGCACCCCCCCCCTCACATGTCAGCAGCCCCCCCTCACATGTCAGCAGCCCCCCCCCTCACATGTCAGCAGCCCACCCCCCACCTCTGCACCAGCCCGTTTTTCACACCCACCCCCCACCAGCCCGTTTTACACACACACACACACACACCTCTACCTCTTTTAGATCAGCACATCCTCTCCCCGGAACTAAGCCCCGCCCCCAGCATGCTCTGACCTCCCCGGCATCCTGCATCCTCCTCATGCTGCTTCTGCCCCCGCGCACTGCAAAACCGGGGCGGGGAGGGGGGGGGCAGTGGAGGAGGGGAGGGGGGCAGTGGGGGAGGGGAGGGGAGGGGGGCGGTGGAGGAGGGGAGGGGGATGAATCGCCGCCGATTTTTGAAACTTTGGGGGAAAAAAAAAAAAAAACATATTTAATTTAATTAATTAACTGGCGCCCGGCCGGAGTCACCGCGGGCCACACAGAGAGGCCAGGGGGGCCGCATGCGGCCCGCGGGCCGTATGTTGTGCAGCCCTGATCTAAGGGGTCTGCTATGATCCAATAATAAATATTTTTTTATATTTTTCTAAATGTCGGCCTCCTCCTAATCATTTGTGACAGTGCTCTGCCCTGTTTCTATTTTTGTTTTGCCTATTCTTGTGGGCAGATTTTGCACACCGTTGGATCTGCAATGTGGACTACATGGACAGAGAGGACAAATGGACATCCACTGAGTGAGGTACTTCAGCTCTGTTTCCTCATTTATACTTTATTGGTCAGTTTGGGGACATACAATGTCCTCTTATGATTGTGCTTAGACCACTAGGTACTAGTACCCCATTCCCTGGTTATGGGATTCTGATATTTCCTACAAGCTATATGGAGTCCAATTGCGCAGTGTTTATATAATTATAAGGATACAATTAACCTTTGAAGCACCGGTTTCCTACTTCTAATGTATTTTATTTTGTCTAATAGTTGATTATCTCTGATAGTGCAACTTCTTTATCATAGATTAGCTGAGCAGGGACCCCCATTGTAGCTGAACCCTACTCTACACACGACCTTATCTGCTCTTTCACATGCTTTAGGCTCTGCTATATCATTCCTTTGTTTCTCCCCTAAACCCTAACTTGTACCACACCCTGCCTTCCCTTTAGCCCGTTGCTTGCAGTTTCCTCACTCCTTTGTAGACTTTTCTATTCTCTACATCTTCCCCACAACTCCTCCCTCTACCCACATCTCTCCTTCCCTCCCCCTTTGCCTGTGCCCATACACTGCTCCACTATTTACATACCTCTATCCCAGCTACTTCTGAACACCTCAATATAAAGCACCCCCACAAGTTCTCTTCTCACCTTTCTCTCTACTCCGTCTTGCTGCTGGGGATCTCTCCTAATCCTGGACCTAGGCATAAACACACCTGCTCTTGCCCACGCCTCCCTGCCTCACACTGTGCTAAGCGTGTTAACCCATCTAACAATACATATTTCTTGTCTCCCTTTCTTCTCTCTATCCTTCTCATGTGTCCTCTGGAATGTCCTCTCTCTGATGAACAAGGCTCTAGCTGTACATGACCTCTTCTTCTCTCGTTCTCTTGGCCCTCACAATATGACTCTGCTGTGGAGATTACCATCTCCTATGGTGATCTTACCTTCTTGCTCACCCCACGCCCCAATGGCTGGGGTGGTGGGGTAGGTCTCCACCTCTCTTCCCACTGTTAACATCAGCCCTACCCTATGCTCCCAACCATTTTTTTGCATCTTCCCTTGAGGTTCACGCTGGCCAGCTTTTGTATTCTCTCTACATGTGGATGTCATCTACTGACCGCCTACCACTACATTCGATGAACGAGACCTCCACCAAAAAGCAAGCTAAATAGGATGATGTACTTGATATGTCACATGGGTCACTGGTGTGCCAGACCTCATGACATACCAGGTATGTCAATAGGACATTCTAAGGGTTCATTCCCATGCCCTCCTGGACCCTCTGCAATCTGGCTTTTTGTACAGCTCACTCAACTGAGACATTCCTTGCTAAAATAGCCAATGATGTCCATGAAGTAAAATCCCAAGGTCATTCTACTTGATGTCTCTGCTGCTTTCCATACTTTTAACCACACTCTAGTCATCCTTGTTCTATGCTCTCTCCATATCTGTAACCAAACTTGATCCTGGTTCTCATAAATCGCTCTCTATAACTGTACCTATTACCCCATATAACCATTTGATAGAGCTCCTGCTATAACCCCATTTAACCTCTCCCTATAGCTCCACCTATTGCCCGTGTTCCCATTCCTTCTCTCCTCCTGGCAGAGACACTAGTAGTATGTGTGTAGACATGCGGTGACACACAGACTGTCTGACTACCCCCCTTTGTTACCCACACCTCTCTCACTTCCTCGTTAATTCTCCGTGCCTCTCTACCACCACCCGCCCTCTCCCTCTCCTTCCATCTCTCTCTTTCCAGCCACCCCTCTCTTTTTCACTCACTGTTGGGATGCTCTCCAGTCTCTGGCAGGGGAGGGGTTAGTAGTGCGATGCTCTGCAGTTTTCAGTACTGTTACTTCCTGATACTCTGTGTCACCCGTCAGACAGGTTTGTTGTCCGTTGTGAGGAGAACAGTACGGATCAGTCTGCTAACAAGGTAACCTCAGACGTGAGCATCGGACGGACCTCGGCACCTGTCTGTCACTGCCCTTCTCTCTCTATCACTGTCCCCTCTCTCTATCACTGTCACCTCTCTCTATCACTGTCCCCTCTCTCTATCACTGCTCCCTCTCTCTCTATCATTGTCCTCTCTCTCTATCACTGTCCCCTCTCTCTATCACTGCCCCCTCTCTCTCTATCACTGCCCTTCTCTCTCTATCACTGTCCTCTTTCTATCACTGCCCCCTCTCTCTCTATCACTGTCCCCCTGTCTCTATCACTGCCCCCCTCTCTCTCTCTATCACTACCCCTCTCTCTATCACTGCCCCCTGTCTCTATCACTGCCCCCTCTCTCTCTATCACTGTCCCCTCTCTCTATCACTGCCCTTCTCTTTCTATCACTGCCCCCTCTCTCTCTATCACTGTCCCCTCTCTCTATCACTGCCCTTCTCTTTCTATCACTGTCCCCTCTCTCTCTATCACTGTCCTCTCTCTCTATCACTGTCCCCTCTCTCTATCACTGCCCCCCTCTCTCTATCACTGCCCCCTCTCTCTATCACTATCCTTCTCTCTATCACTGCCCCCTCTCTATCACTGCCCTTCTCTTTCTATCACTGCCCCCTCTCTCTCTATCACTGTCCCCTCTCTCTATCACTGCCCTTCTCTTTCTATCACTGTCCCCTCTCTCTCTATCACTGTCCTCTCTCTCTATCACTGTCCCCTCTCTCTATCACTGCCCCCCTCTCTCTACCACTGCCCCCTCTCTCTATCACTGTCCTTCTCTCTATCACTGCCCCCTCTCTCTATCACTGTCCTTCTCTCTATCACTGCCCCCCTCTCTCTATCACTGTCCTTCTCTCTCTATCACTGCCCCCCTCTCTCTATCACTGTCCTTCTCTCTATCACTGCCCCCCTCTCTCTATCACTGTCCCCTCTCTCTATCACTGCCCCCTCTCTCTATCACTGTCCTTCTCTCTATCACTGCCCCCCTCTCTCTATCACTGTCACTGTCCCCCTCTCTCTCTCTCTGTCACTGTCCCCCACTCTCTCTCTCTGTCACTGTCCCCCACTCTCTCTCTCTGTCACTGTCCCCCTCTCTCTCTGTCACTGTCCCCCTCTCTCTGTCACTGTCCCCCTCTCTCTCTCTGTCACTGTCCCCCTCTCCCTCTCTGTCACTGTCCCCCTCCCTCTCTGTCACTGTCCCCCTCTCTCTCTCTGTCACTGTACTCCTCTCTCTCTGTCACTCTCCCCCTCTCTCTCTGTCACTACACCCCTCTCTTTCACTGTAAGCCCCCTCTCTGTCACTGTCCCCTCTCTGCGTCCCCGAGAGCGTGGCTATGCAATGTATGACTGTCACTCGTAGCTCTATCACATGCTTGCACAAATATGTACAAAATAAGAGACCACGACAAAGACGGACACACCCGTAGCTCAGCACTCTGACTCTCTCCCTTCCCTGCTCCCCTATCTCACCCCCCTCTTTCCCCTTCCCTCCCTTACTCTCTCTGTTCCCCTCCCCTAGCTCTCTCTCCCTCCCCATTCACTCTAATCTTCTCTTCCCCATCTTCCTTCCTCCCCGTCTCCCTCTATCCCTCTTTTAACTATCCATTCCCTCATCTAACCCCCCTCCCTCCTCACACCCTCCCACCCTCGTTCTCTCACCCCTCCTCCTCCCCTCCCCTCTAACCACTCTCATCCCCAACCCCTCACCCCTCCTTCTCACCTCTCCTCTTCTCACCCCTTCTCTCCTCTTACCCTCTAGTCTCACCCCCTCCTCATCTCTCAACCCCCATCTCAACGCCCTCACTGCCCCCTCCCTCCCCCTCTAACCCACCTCTCATCCCCAACCCTTCTAACCCCTCTCCTCCCTCACCCCGCTTTCTTTTCTTAACCCCTCCCGTCTCACCCCCCTTTCCTCACCCTTCCTTCTCATCCCCTTTCATCTCACCCCTCCTCCCCTGACCACCCCCCTTCTCTCTCATTCCAATTCCCTCTCCCCATCCCCTCTCACATCCCCATCCCCTCTCCCTTCCTTCTAACCCATCCCCCCACTCCCATCCCCATCTACTCTAATCCCCATCTCTCTCCCTTCACCCCCCTCTCCTCTCACCCCTCCTTTCTCACCCCCCCTTTCCTCTCACCCCTCCTCCCCTCTCTCACCACCACCCTCCTCTCACCCCCCTCTCCTGCTCACATCCCCATCCCCTCTCCCTCCCTTCTAACCCCTCCCCACTCCCATCCCCATCTGCTCTAATCCCCAACTCTCTCCCTTCACCCCTCTCTCCTCACCCCCCTCCTCTCATCCCAATTCCCTCTCCCCCATCCCCTCTCCCACTCACATATCCCCATCCCCTCTCCCTCCCTTCTAACCCCTCTCCCCACTCCCATCCCCATCTGCTCTAATCCCCATCTATCTCCCTTCACCCCCCCTCCTCTCCTCACCCCATCCCCTCTCCCGCTCACATCCCCATCCCCTCTCCCTCCCTTCACCCGCCCTTCTCTCCTCACCCCCCTCCTCCTCACCCCCCTCCTCCTCACCCCAACCCCTCTCCCTCCCTTCTATCCCCTCTCCCCACTCCTATCCCTATCAGCTCTAATCCCCATCTCTCTCCCTTCACCCCCCTTCCTCTCCTCACCCGCCCTTCCTCTGATCACCTCCTCTCATCCCAATTCCCTCTCCCCACTCCCATCCCTATCTGCTCTAAACCCGCATCTCTATCCCCTCACCCCCTCTCCTCCCACCCCCTCCTTTCTCACCCCTCCTCCCCTCTCTCACCATCCCCTCCTCTCACCCCACCTCATCCTTCCTCTTCTATCATCCCAATTCTCTCTTCCCCATCCCCTCTCTAACCCCTCATATCCCCATCCCCCGTCACTCCCTTGTAACCCTTCTCCCCACTCCCATCCATATCCCCATCCGCTCTAATCCCCATCTCTATCCCCTCACCCCCTCCTACCTCCCCCTCTCACCCCCCTCCTCCTCATCCTCTCTCCCTCTCCTCCTCTCACCCCGCTCCTCATCCTCTCTCCCTCTCCTCCTCTCACCCCCCTCCTCATCCTCTCTCCCTCTCCTCCTCTCACCCCGCTCCTCATCCTCTCTCCCTCTCCTCCTCTCACCCCCCTCCTCATCCTCTCTCCCTCTCCTCCTCTCACCCCGCTCCTCATCCTCTCTCCCTCTCCTCCTCCACTTTCACCCCCCTTCTCTCCCTCCCCCTTTTCTTCCCATCACCACCCCTCTGCCCCTCACTGCCCTGCTCTCCCCCCCACCCCACCCTCATCCCCAACCCCTCTCTCCTCACCCCCCCTACCCTCACCCCCCCAACACTTCCCTCTATCCCCTCCACCAATACCCCCTCCCTCCCCTCTAACCCCCCTCTCATTCCGTAACCCCTCTCATCCCCATCCCCCCTTCCTCTCCCATCCCCTCTAACCCCCGTCATCTCCATCCCACCTCCTACTCCCACACCCCTCCTCTCAGCCTTCCTCTCTTCTCTCACCCCTCCCTCTCATCCACATCCCATCTCATGCCCCATCCCCTCTAAGCCCCCTCCTCTCTAACCCCTGTCATCCCCATACCCCCAACCCTCTCCTCTCACTCCCTCCTCCACCTCCCACCCCCTCCCACCTCCCCCTCCCCTCATGCCCATCCCCTCTAAACCCCATCGTCTCTCTATTGTATTGTATTGTATGTCTTTATTTATATAGCGCCATTAATGTACATAGCGCTTCACAGTAGTAATACACGTGGTAATCAAATAAATAACAGATAATATAAATAACAGATCATGGGAATAAGTGCTTGAGACATAAAAGTAACATTAAGGAAGAGGAGTCCCTGCCCCGAGGAGCTTACAGTCTAATTGGTAGGTAGGGAGAACGTACAGAGACAGTAGGAGGGAGTTCTGGTAAGTGCGTCTGCAGGGGGCCAATCTTTATGTATCCTGTGTTCAGAATATCCACAGTGCTATTCATGTGCTTCTTTAAGCAAGTGTGTCTTAAGGTGGGTCTTAAAGGTGGATAGAGAGGGTGCTAGTCGGGTACTGAGGGGAAGGGCATTCCAGAGGTGTGGGGCAGTCAGTGAAAAAGGTTTAAGGCGGGAGAGGGCTTTAGATACAAAGGGGTAGAAAGAAGACATCCTTGAGCAGAACGCAAGAGTCGGGATGGTGCATAGCGAGAAATTAGGGATGAGATGTAAGGAGGGGCAGAAGAGTGTAGAGCTTTAAAAGTGAGGAGAAGAATGGAGTGTGAGATGCGGGATTTGATCAGAAGCCAGGAGAGGGATTTCATGAGGGGAGATGCTGAGACAGATCTAGGAAAGAGTAGAGTGATTCTGGCAGCAGCGTTTAGGATAGATTGTAGGGGAGACAGGTGAGAGGCAGGAAGGCCGGACAGCAGGAGGTTACAGTAATCAAGACGGGAGAGAATGAGGGCTTGAGTCAGAGTTTTAGCAGTCGAGCAACAGAGGAAAGGGCGTATCTTTGTTATATTTTGGAGGAAAAAGCGACAAGTTTTAGAAATGTTTTGAATGTGAGGGGCGAATGTGAGAGAGGAGTCGAGTGTGACCCCTAGGCAGCGTGCTTGGGCTACTGGGTGAATGATCGTAGTTCCAACAGTAATGTGGAAGGAGGTAGTAGGGCCAGGTTTGGGAGGAAGTATGAGGAGCTCTGTTTTAGCCATGCTGAGTTTAAGGCGGCGGAGGGCCATCCAGGATGATATAGCAGAGAGACATTCAGAAACTTTGGTTTGTACATCAGGTGTAAGGTCGGGTGTTGAAAAGTATATTTGTGTGTCGTCAGCATAGAGGTGATATTTAAACCCAAAATATGTTATTAGCTCACCTAGAGAGAGTGTGTACAGAGAAAAGAGAACAGGTCCCAGGACAGAGCCCTGGGGTACCCCCTCAGAGAAATCAATAGAGGAGGAGGAGGTGTTAGCAGAAGAGACACTGAAAGTACGATGGGAGAGGTAGGATGAGATCCAGGATAGAGCTTTGTTCCGAATACCAAGAGTATGGAGAATATGAAAGAGAAGAGGGTGGTCCACGGTGTCAAATGCTGCAGAGAGGTCGAGTAATATGACCAGAGTGTAATGACCTCTGTCTTTGGCAGCATGGAGGTTGTCAGTTATTTTAGTGAGGGCTGTTTCCGTGGAGTGAGCAGTGCGGAAGCCAGATTGTAGAGGGTCTAGGAGAGAATAGGTTTTGAGAAAATGGAGCAAGCGAGAGAATACAAGACGTTCAAGGAGTTTAGAGGCAAAAGGCAGGAGGGAGACAGGTCTATAGTTAGAAAGACAGGTAGGGTCAAGCTTGCTGTTTTTGAGTAATGGTATGACTGTTGCATA
>NC_134498.1:33782937-33830437 GCF_040206685.1 Ascaphus truei
TGCTGTGTCACAGGAACGGGTGGGTGCGGTGTCACAGGGACGGGTGGGTGCGGTGTCACAGGGACGGGTGGGTGCTGGTCACAGGGACGGGTGCGTGTCACAGGGACGGGTGGGTGCTGGGTTACAGGGACGGGTGTGTGCGGTGTCACAGGGACGGGTGGGTGCTGTGTCACAGGGACGGGTGTGTGCGGTGTCACAGGGACGGGTGGGTGCTGTGTCACAGGGACGGGTGGGTGCGGTGTCACAGGGACGGGTGTGAGCGGGTCACAGTGACGGGTGGGTGCGGTGTCACAGGGACGGGTGTGTGCGGTGTCACAGGGACGGGTGGGTGCTGGGTCACAGGGACGGGTGGGTGCGGTGTCACAGGGACGGGTGGGTGCTGGGTCACAGGGACGGGTGTGTGCTGTGTCACAGGGACGGGTGGGTGCGGTGTCACAGGGACGGGTGGGTGCTGGGTCACAGGGACGGGTGGGTGCGGTGTCACAGGGACGGGTGGGTGCTGGGTCACAGGGACGGGTGTGTGCGGGTCACAGGGACGGGTGGGTGCGGTGTCACAGGGACGGGTGGGCGCGGTGTCACAGGGACGGGTGGGCGCGGGTCACAGTGACGGGTGGGTGCTGTGTCACAGGGACGGGTGTGAGTGGGTCACAGGGACGGGTGGGTGCGGTGTCACAGGGACGGGTGTGAGCGGGTCACAGTGACGGGTGTGTGCGGTGTCACAGGGACGGGTGGGTGCGGGTCACAGGGACGGGTGTGTGCGGTGTCACAGGGACGGGTGGGTGCGGGTCACAGGGACGGGTGGGTGCGGTGTCACAGGGACGGGTGGGTGCTGGGTCACAGTGACGGGTGGGTGCGGGTCACAGGGACGGGTGGGTGCGGTGTCACAGGGACGGGTGTGCGCTGTGTCACAGGGACGGGTGGGTGCGGGTCACAGGGACGGGTGTGCGTGGGTCACAGGGACGGGTGTGTGTCACAGGGACGGGTGGGTGCGGTGTCACAGGGACGGGTGGGTGCGGGTCACAGGGACGGGTGTGCGTGGGTCACAGGGACGGGTGTGTGTCACAGGGACGGGTGGGTGCTGTGTCACAGTGACGGGTGGGTGCGGTGTCACAGTGACGGGTGTGTGCGGGGTCACAGGGACGGGTGGGTGCGGTGTCACAGGGACGGGTGGGTGCGGTGTCACAGGGACGGGTGTGTGCGGTGTCACAGGGACGGGTGGGTGCGGTGTCACAGGGACGGGTGGGTGCTGTGTCACAGGGACGGGTGGGTGCGGTGTCACAGGGACGGGTGGGTGCGGTGTCACAGGGACGGGTGGGTGCGGTGTCACAGGGACGGGTGGGCGCGGGTCACAGGGACGGGTGGGCGCGGGTCACAGGGACGGGTGTGCGCGGGTCACAGGGACGGGTGTGCGCGGGTCACAGGGACGGGTGTGTGCGGGGTCACAGTGACGGATGGGTGCGGGGTCACAGGGACGGGTGTGCGCGGGTCACAGGGACGGGTGGGTGCGGTGTCACAGGGACGGGTGGGTGCGGTGTCACAGGGACGGGTGGGTGCGGGGACACAGGGACGGGTGTGTGCTGTGTCACAGGGACGGGTGGGTGCGGGGTCACAGGGACGGGTGGGTGCTGTGTCACAGGGACGGGTGGGTGCGGGGTCACAGGGACGGGTGGGTGCGGTGTCACAGGGACGGGTGTGCGCTGTGTCACAGGGACGGGTGGGTGCGGGTCACAGGGACGGGTGGGTGCGGGTCACAGGGACGGGTGTGCGCGGGTCACAGGGACGGGTGTGCGCGGGTCACAGGGACGGGTGTGTGCGGGGTCACAGTGACGGGTGGGTGCGGGGTCACAGGGACGGGTGGGTGCGGTGTCACAGGGACGGGTGGGTGCTGTGTCACAGGGACGGGTGGGTGCGGGTCACAGTGACGGGTGGGTGCTGGGTCACAGGGACGGGTGGGTGCGGGTCACAGGGACGGGTGTGCGCGGGTCACAGGGACGGGTGTGTGCGGTGTCACAGGGACGGGTGGGTGCGGTGTCACAGGGACGGGTGGGTGCTGTGTCACAGGGACGGGTGGGTGCGGTGTCACAGGGACGGGTGGGTGCGGTGTCACAGGAACGGGTGTGTGCGTGTCACAGGGACGGGTGGGTGCGGTGTCACAGGGACGGGTGTGTGCTGTGTCACAGGGACGGGTGGGTGCTGTGTCACAGTGACGGGTGTGAGCGGGTCACAGTGACGGGTGGGTGCTGTGTCACAGGGACGGGTGGGTGCGGTGTCACAGGGACGGGTGTGTGCGGTGTCACAGGGACGGGTGTGTGCGGTGTCACAGGGACGGGTGGGTGCTGTGTCACAGTGACGGGTGTGAGCGGGTCACAGTGACGGGTGGGTGCTGTGTCACAGGGACGGGTGGGTGCTGTGTCACAGGGACGGGTGCGTGTCACAGGGACGGGTGGGTGCGGTGTCACAGGGACGGGTGTGTGCGGTGTCACAGGGACGGGTGTGTGCGGTGTCACAGTGACGGGTGGGTGCGGTGTCACAGGGACGGGTGTGTGCGGTGTCACAGGGACGGGTGGGTGCTGTGTCACAGGGACGGGTGGGTGCGGTGTCACAGGGACGGGTGGGTGCTGTGTCACAGGGACGGGTGGGTGCTGTGTCACAGGGACGGGTGGGTGCGGTGTCACAGTGACGGGTGTGAGCGGGTCACAGTGACGGGTGGGTGCGGTGTCACAGGGACGGGTGTGTGCGGTGTCACAGGGACGGGTGGGTGCTGTGTCACAGGGACGGGTGGGTGCGGTGTCACAGGGACGGGTGGGTGCTGTGTCACAGGGACGGGTGGGTGCTGTGTCACAGTGACGGGTGGGTGCTGTGTCACAGTGACGGGTGGGTGCTGTGTCACAGTGACGGGTGGGTGCTGTGTCACAGGGACGGGTGTGAGCGGGTCACAGTGACGGGTTGGTGCGGTGTCACAGTGACGGGTTGGTGCGGTGTCACAGGGACGGGTGTGTGCGGTGTCACAGGGACGGGTGTGTGCGGTGTCACAGGGACGGGTGGGTGCGGTGTCACAGGGACGGGTGTGTGCTGTGTCACAGGAACGGGTGTGTGCTGTGTCACAGGGACGGGTGGGTGCGGTGTCACAGGGACGGGTGGGTGCGGTGTCACAGGGACGGGTGGGTGCTGTGTCACAGGGACGGGTGGGTGCGGTGTCACAGTGACGGGTGGGTGCGGTGTCACAGTGACGGGTTGGTGCGGTGTCACAGGGACGGGTGTGTGCGGTGTCACAGTGACGGGTGGGTGCGGTGTCACAGTGACGGGTGTGTGCGGGTCACAGGGACGGGTGTGTGCGGTGTCACAGTGACGGGTGTGTGCGGTGTCACAGGGATGGGTGGGTGCAGGGTCACAGTGACGGGTGTCTCTCTCTTCCCCAGCCGTGTTTGTCTCGGTGACACTGCTGGTTCTCAGTGTCCCACTCGTCCTCGTGGTCTGGAGATACCTGTGGCCCCCACACCCAACTCGCACCCCTCGCACTCTGGTAAGCAACAGGCACCGGGGACGCGGACGGGCTGTAGGGAGGAGCGGACAGGTTATATGCAACAGGAGGGGCTATATGCGACAGGAGGGGCTATATGTGACAGAAGGGGCTATATGTGACAGGAGGGGCTATATAAAAGCAGATGGGGCTATAAGTAAAATGGGGCTATATGTGACAGATGGGGCTATAAGTGACAGGAGGGGCTATATGTGACAGATGGGGCTATAAGTGACAGGAGGGGCTATATAAAAGCAGATGGGGCTATATGTGACAGGAGGGGCTATATAAAAGCAGATGGGGCTATATGTGACAGGAGGGGCTATATAAAAGCAGATGGGACTATATGTGACAGGAGGGGCTATATAAAAGCAGATGGGGCTATATGTGACAGGAGGGGCTATATAAAAGCAGATTGGGCTACATTGAGCCAGGACAGTGGAAGGTGTTACAGGGGACGTGTTATCCGGCGCAGTGGTAGGCGTTATTAAGC
Source organism: Ascaphus truei (assembly GCF_040206685.1). Classification (NCBI taxonomy): domain Eukaryota; kingdom Metazoa; phylum Chordata; class Amphibia; order Anura; family Ascaphidae; genus Ascaphus; species Ascaphus truei. The sequence goes on from NC_134498.1 coordinate 33,786,951, forward strand.
GCAGTGGGCGGGGTTACATGGGGTAGTGGTAGATGTTACATTGCAAAGTGCGGATTATGGGGCGCAGCTGGGGGGGTTATTGGGGTGCAGTGGGAGTTTACATACTGCATGTTCCCCCCTCCCCCCAGGAGTCTCTGGCCGGTGCTCCGCTCATGCTGCTCACAATGCACGAACTGTTGCCCCTCCATGATGCCGTGTCCCTGCTGCCCCTGAAGTGGGAAGACGGACCCCCTGAGGCTCCATGTGACTCCTGCAAGGCATACGAACTTAACGGCTTCCTGGGGAAGTTCCAACCTACCCCCGAGGAAGCAGGAGAAGGGGACTCTGCGGGGGGAACGTCCGATTACAGCCAGGAACCGGACCCCCCACTAGGGGAGACACCCCACCGGGACACCCACATACCGAAGGACTGGAACAGCCCTCTTAATATCCCCCTGAGCTCCATCCAAGTGATGGGAGGAGAGGGGGCAGATGTGCCGGGCCTGGGGGGGCTGCATATAGAGAGGGGGGCAGATGTGCCAGACCTGGGGGAGCTGCATATAGGGGGGAATGTGTATACAGAGAGGGTGGATCCAGACCTGGCATATTTGGGGGGCAGTTCAGACGAGGAGAGCACTGTGGACAGTGAGGAGGATGGGGGAGTCCTGCAGACATTTCCTGGGTACGAGAGACGGGGGCAGGTCCCCCTCGACACGGTGATCCCTCTCCCCACAAGTTAATGGGGAGGGGCTCTCGCTAGTGTAAATAAAGAGACTTCGGGGGGGGGGGGGGATGGAGGACCTCTGCCTGGAGCAGATATAAGCAAGTCGTTGTCCTGCCCCTCTATATTAACCCCCGCACCACAACCCGGCATGTGGCAAATCCTGCAGTTTGTAATGAGACTTCTCAACCAGAGAATAAAGGGCAACGCAAGCAAAGCACTTCCTGTGTGCACGTGTATGTATATACATACATACATATACATACAACAGTACCGCTGCTTTCCCCACTGTACACAACCAGGCTAGAAGTATACATCGGCCCCTGAGCCATCACTATGGGAGGTTAAGGGAGCATCCTTATAACAGGGGGCGTGAGGCTTTTATATAAAGGGCGTCCTTACAGCTTGTGCAGAGCTCTTTTGGATATTGTGACTAAGGAAGTACAATAAGCAGCTGTTTCTATCATGATTGCCAATATTGCCTACACATTATTATTCTACTAAGAGCCTTAATTTAGTTTTTCATACACATTTCGGCTTATAGTTGAGCATTTGCCACTGATGTTGAAGTGTTAACACCTGATGTAATCGCCTTTAGGCGCCCTAGAGGCAAATTGCAATCAAAGGTTCTTCATTACAATCATTGACACTATAGATGTGACTACATCTCCCTATAGGCACGACCTGAGGAAGCGAATTGTGATTTTGTGAAATGCGTAGGGTGAGCTGGGCGTGGAGCTACCAGAGATTCAACAGAGGTGATTGTGACGATCAGCTGCAGAGTATCGTGTGGCATCACGCAAGGCGGACTCAAGACGCAACCTAGGAAGCAAACTTCACACCGACAACAATACCGGCTTCTGGGAGCACATGGACTCCATTCAGGGTCGAAGGGACTCCTAGCCTAGGATGCTGCGGGACTACAAGTCTCCTATACGTACAAAGTACATTTCTATACACTATTATGCTTTCTTATTCTCTCTCATCTTTTGTATAATGGATGCATTTACCTTACGATGGATGAATTACACTTAGTCCAAGGAGAGATATCCTATAACATCCAAGCATCAATGTGAGTGTGTGTGTATGTGTGTGTCTCATCCATACTTAGTTGAACTGCATGTACTTAAGGGGGGAGACGGACGAATCTATCCCCATCTGTGTGATGAATTGGGGTCACTACTAGACGTGTGAGTAACCACTGTTGGGTTTATCATCTCTATTTCACAATGGTTTCGTTAAGGTCAACGCTTGTAGTCAAAAGCAGTGTTTTGTAATGAATGAGCATTGACGTTTATTTGCAACACTATTACCGTTTAATATTACACACTGTTTTTTATCTTTTTTTCCCCCACATATTGCATTGTGCACTTATTGAGGACCAGCGCCAGGGATTATTATTGCTTGCAACATTATTAGGATGGATTTGGACTATCCGCGACACTTCTGGGCTGCAGAACGTCTTTAGAGGTGGTTCTGTGCACCCTTAATTGACAGTATTTCATTGTATATCATACGGTGTGTGTATAATTCAAGGGATTTATACTGAAGGGATGCATCACATTATTTATCATTGTTAATATTTGTTTTTTTCACTACTGTGGGGGCAAGCGCTGGAGTTGTGTAGTATCCAGGTCCTTATAGCAGGGTCAGTCACAATATCTGTAGTATCCAGGTCCTTATAGCAGGGTCAGTCACAATATCCGAGGTTTGCAGTTTATTTTCAACGTACAAATTGACTTTAAGAACTTGACCCCCATATATAGCTCACCACAATAACCCCCTGTATACAGCTCCCCACAGTAACCCCCCTGTAAACAGCTGCCTCACGGGAGAGACATACCAGTAGGTGGTGAGATCCCTGGGTTACAGTAGAAGTGCTCTGGATTTCGGGGTTCAATGAAGTGAGTGTTTGGGGGCTCAGGCCACAGCGGACTATTTTGGGGTGCAGTACCGGGAGGCGTCTCTTGATTTGGAGTGCAGTACCAGGGAGGGGTGTCATGATGTCGGGGCGCAGACGTGGGGAGGAAGGAGATGTCTCTTGATTCCAGGGTGCAGTCCTGGGGAGGAGGGGGGTTCCTGATTTTGGCGTTTAGTCCTCGTGAATGTTGAAGAGTTTGGCCACCTCATTGAGGTCAGAATGTTCCTCCCCATCCTTAATTATCTGCGAGGGGGTGGGGAGGGGGGAAGAGAAAGGAGAGAGGGGAGAGCGAGAGAAAGAGAGAGAGAGAGAAGGGGTGAGTGGGAGGTCTTGCATCTCACACTCCTAGCTATGTACATGTGAGCGACGGCATCAGAGTGAATCCTTCACCCCTCCCCCATCCCCGTCCTCTCCTCCCCCCCTCCCCCCACCCCCATATCCGTCCTCTCCTCCCTCCTCTCACCTTGCGAGCGATAGGCATCCGATTGAACACGTTCCACAATACCATCCCAACCACCACGTTATCGCGCATGTAGAACACCACCCCTTTCCCGTAGGAGTCTCCCTGCTGTGCGGGGACGGGCGTGGAGATGGGGGCTGGCGCAGGGAGAGGGGCGAGCCGCTGCTCCACGTCATGTACGTCACTCTCAGAGCGAATCCCTGTGCCTGCCGAGGGGTGGGGAGAGATACAGTATGTATGCGTGACGTACGTCTATCAAGTTCAACCTATGCTAAATTTAGACGACAGATACTTGATCCGTTATCCGTACTTACAGTATATTGATCCAGAGGAAGCAAACAAAAAACCCCAGTGACATATCATCCAGTGATATCTCATAAGAGAAAAAATATATTCCTTCCTGACTCCAAGAATTGGCGGTCACAGAGAGAAGTGCATGCACACTGCAGTATGGTGCAGGAGGGGGGTACTGATCTGCCGGTGCACTGGGTCCAGGGAGGTCCAGACATCCCAGAGGAATACAGTGTACATAATGGAAGCAGGCGCACGGACTTATGCAGAAGGTATTTAATGTGCCACCAAAAGATCCAACGTTTCGGCAGAGACACTGCCTTTATCTAGGAGAGGGCTATGAGAATTGGCGATCGGATTACTCCCTCAATCAACATCCGTCCCATGTTTTCTTGTGTGGGATATCCCTGTGTACCTTTCCTTTCTAAAAGATGGTAACAATAAGGGAAGCGCTGTAACTATAGGCAGTCCAGACTTGTACGAGTAATGTGCTGCAGCTTGAAGAGTAGAACTGTCCCCAATTCTCAGCGCACCTCGTTGAAAGGGAGTACAAGAGAAAAGAAGAAACACAATAGTGTAGCAAGTTCCCAGCATGCAGCGTGCAGAGATACGTGGTGAGATATGCACTTACATTGCCGTGCCTGCAAATCAGGCACGTAAAAGGTTTCTTGGCAGTCTTCACCTCAGCAATATTGGGGAAAGATTCAGAAGCCTGCTTTTAGTAAAAGCCCAGCTTTATGTGCAAAATCAGGATTATATTTACACAGAACAGTGTCAAAACATAAGGACAGACCAGTTTCGTGGTGTTCAGCAACTTTCTCCGGTCTCCGTGACATCCACCGCCGATCCAGCCGGCGTTCTGCATCACTTCCGGTTTCCTGGTGCTCTGACGAAACTGGTCCTCCCGCAACCCTACGCGTTTCAAAGGTATCCCTTCTTCGTCAGGGCTTCTGAATCTTTCCCCAATATTGCGGAGGTGAAGAATGCCAACAAAACCTTTACGTGCCTGATTGCAGCACTGCAATGTAAGTGCATATCTCACCACGTATCTGTGCACGCTGCATGCTGGGAACTTGCTTCACTATTGTGTCTTTTCTTTCTTTTCTCTTGTACTCCCTTTCAACGAGGTGCACTGAACATCTTGGAAATCTTTCTAAACGATGTCCAACCCTTTTTTGAACATATCTATTGTATCTGCCATCACAGTCTCCATGGGTAATGGGTAATGGGTAACGAATTCCACACTGTAATTGCCCTTACTGTACAGAACCCTTTCCTTTGTTGCTGGTGAAATCTCCTTTCCTCCAACCTTAAGGGATGACCCCGAGTTCTTTGTACTGTCCTTGGGGTGAATAGTTATTTTGAAAGCCCCTTGCATTGCCCCTCAATATATCTCTATATAGTTATCATATCCCCTCTTAGCCTCTCCTCATAAATCAGATTATTCATCCCTTTCATGAATTTGATGGTTCCTCTCTGCAGCACACACTCTCCTCTCCTCCCATAGTTCTCCCACCCCTCTCACCGCTCTCTTCAGCCGCTCTCCGTGGCGTGTCTCTCTCTGTGGCTTTGGTGAACACTCCCACTGTGGGGAGGGAGCTGTCCACGATCCCGATGGCTTCATAACCAACTTCAGGACCCAAGTCACTCCTGGAGAGGGGGAAGAGAGATAGTAAAAAAGGTAGAAGGGGAGGAGCGTGCGGGAAGCGAGTAAGGGGGGGGGGCGAAGAGCGAGCAACAGGGGGGAGCGTGGTTGAGCAAAGGAGGAGGGAGCAGAGACAAGCAAAGGGTAGGGAGCGTGGTTGAGAAAAGGGGGAGGGAGCATGGTCAAAAGGGGCGTGGACCATGTAGTCCCAGCTTGTGGTGTGTAATCGGAGCATGTCATTACCAGAACATGGACTGGTGCCAGTACGGTTTGGCTGCTCCTGTCATGTTCTCTCCTGCGAGTCTCCCGCTCACGACCGCGTGGTCGTGATGTTCCACACGCCTGCGGCCCAGCTTAATGTCATAGAAACACGCTGCGTCCCCGGCCTGTATCACACGCACACATCGTTAGTGTCTCACACACAGCGCCAGCGCCACACACAGCGCCAGCGCCCACACACAGCGCCAGCGCCACACACACAGCGCCAGCGCCACACACACAGCGCCAGCGCCACACACAGCGCCAGCGCCACACACAGCGCCAGCGCCACACACAGCGCCAGCGCCACACACAGCGCCAGCGCCACACACAGCGCCAGCGCCACACACAGTGCCAGCGCCACACACAGCGCCAGCGCCACACACAGCGCCAGCGCCACACACAGCGCCAGCGCCACACACAGCGCCAGCGCCACACACTTACCACCCACACGTTGGCTCGCGCCTGCAGCTCCGCGTTAACCCTGAAGCCCCCGAAGTCTCCGTCCACCTCCAGTCCAGCTGACTTGGCTAGTTCTGTGTTGGGCTCCAGACCGACCGCGGCCACAATGTGATCCGTCCGAACCTGCAGTAACCAGAGAGGCGCTGCGTGTGGGGCAGGGCTAAGGAAGCGGGGGGGAGTCAGCGGAAAGAGGGAGGGACTATACGGCAAAGGGGAGTCATGTGACAGGGCACATAGGCCAGTGGGAGGAGTTGAAAGGGGAGGAGCTATATGCCGCAGTGGGAGGAGTCACATTACCTGTCTTCCGTCCTTCAGCTTAATGTGAAGTTTCCCATCCTGATAACTGACCGATTTCACCACGGCGTCACACATCACATTCACACCCTCTAATAGAGAGGGGGAGCAACAGAGAGGGGGGGGGGAGAGAGAAACAGAGGGGGGGAGAGAGAGACAGAGAGGGGGGGGGAGAGAGACAGAGAGGGGGGGGGAGAGAGAGACAGAGAGTGGGGGGAGAGAGAAACAGAGGGGGTTGGAGAGAGAAACAGAGAGGGGGGGGGAGAGAGAAACAGAGAGGGGGGGAGAGAGAAACAGAGAGGGGGGGAGAGAGAAACAGAGAGGGGGGGAGAGAAAGAGAGGGGGGGAGAGAAAGAGAGGGGGGAGAGAAAGAGAGGGGGGAGAGAAAGAGAGGGGGGAGAGAAACAGAGAGGGGGGGAGAGAAACAGAGAGGGGGGAGAGAAACAGAGGGGGGGAGAGAAACAGAGGGGGGGGAGAGAAACAGAGAGGGGGGAGAGAAACAGAGAGGGGGGGAGAGAAACAGAGAGGGGGGGAGAGAAACAGAGAGGGGGGAGAGAAACAGAGAGGGGGGAGAGAAAGCGAGGGGGGGGGAGAAACAGAGAGGGGGGGAGAGAAACAGAGAGGGGGGGAGAGAAACAGAGAGGGGGGAGAGAAACAGAGAGGGGGGGAGAGAAACAGAGAGGGGGGGAGAAACAGAGGGGGGGAGAGAGAAACAGAGAGGGGGAGAGAGAAACAGAGAGGGGGAGAGAGAAACAGAGAGGGGGAGAGAGAAACAGAGAGGGGGAGAGAAACAGAGAGGGGAGAGAAACAGAGAGGGGGGAGAGAAACAGAGAGGGGGGAGAGAGAAACAGAGAGGGGGGAGAGAGAAACAGAGAGGGGGGGAGATAAACAGAGAGGGGGGGAGATAAACAAAGAGGGGGGGACAGAGATGGACACATTAATTCCATTCCTCTATTGTATTACACCCACTTGTTGCACAATGTTCCCCCCGCATGGTGCACTTCTCCCTTCTCACCTCTCTGCACTTTCTCTGTGGTCCAATGGCTCAGATATTCTGGAAGAACCTTCCCCATGTTTCCGCTCTCAGGAAACATCTGGATCACTTCCAGTCCCTTCTGGCGACCTGGGGGTAGGAGGGATGGGGGGGGGGGGGTCACTTTGCGATCGCTCTGTGCAGCCTGGGCTGGTTCGGGAGTGGGGGGATACAATAGCTCTGATCGCCCCTCCCTGGGGGTGGGGGTAACTCGGCTCTCGCCCAGCGCAGCCTAGGGGGAGGGAAAGGAGGGGAATCCCACTGCAGCCTGTAACACACTCACAATGTCGCATTTACCTAGCGCTGTCAGTGATATTAAGGCTCTGCCAGACTCACCTCTCTTCCCCAGCGCACACGCCAGCTCACTGCCCAGGAAACCGCCTCCGATAATCGTTATGGAACCGACGGAAGAAGCCAGGCGATCCAGGGAACGGAAATCACTCACCTATAGGAGGACCCCGAGATCAGAGAGACCCCCAATATACAGCCACCTGAGATCAGAGGGACCCCAATATACAGGAACACAAAAGATCAGACCTCCCACATTTACAGACACCCCAGGGGGATGAGGGGCAGTTACCCGTCTGAAGAGGGTGGTTCTCTGCTTCACATCGTCCCCGGCTCGGTCTATGGCTGGAAGGTTCCGGGGAGTTCCCCCTGAGAAAAAGCAGTGTTACCCCCACTGTGACAGCGGTGCGCCCCATCTCACATGCAGAAACCACACTCCCCCACAGAGCATCCCTCCACCCCCCTCACTGTTCCCCCCAGACTACCCCCCACCCCCCTTTTACCAGAGTCCCCCCCTGGCCCTCCTTACCTGTGGCGATCAGACACTTTTCATACGAGATGTGGGACCCGTCGTCCAGTCTGACTTTGTTCTCTCGCACGTCCATGTGCACAACCTGCGGAGTATCACACCGTCACGTGGCCGGCGCACCCTCACGCAACAGGCAGAGCGGCGCACAAAGTCCCCTACTCCCCCCTCCCCACCCGACAGAGCGGCCCTCTGGGGGTCTCTTACCTTCCTCCCAGTCAGCACGGACACCCCCCCGTGCTCTGCGAGCATGAGACCCTCAGGGGCCACGTAGAAGGAGGGCGGCTGGAAGAAGATACTGTGGTAGTAACAAAAGGGGGGAGGGGGGGCAAATGTAACTAACCTCCTGACTCAGTATCTCCTCTATCCCCCACCTCACACCCTCCCTATTCCTTCCCCCTCCCCCCGTCCCCCTCACCTCCTCTCCTTGCCATTCCACTGCTTGAACCTCAAGGTCTCGGTGACATTGGGGTCCTCAGAGAACCAGAGTTCCTTGGAGAGGGGGGGCCGCATGTAGGGGTGCTCCGACTCCTCAGTCACTATCAGGACCTGAAACACAGATCACGTTGGATCCTGCGGGGGGGAGCGGGGACGCCTCTCCCCCACATTCATCCACAACTAAGCCCCCTTCTTCCAAACTTCCCCCAACTCCTTTCTCTCCCGACTCCCCCTTCCCCCACCTAATCAGCCCCTGCTACCCCCGGCTCCCCCCCCCCCCAGCTGCCTCACCCTGGCTCCCGGATCTCGGGCCCGGATTGATCGTGCAGCAGCGAATGCAGCGGTGCCTCCACCAATCAGAAGGAAGGGAACGTGGGAAGGCAGCGTCGTAGGTGGAGCCTCAACCACTGGGGGCCCTGAGAAAGGGGGGACAGGTCAGGACTGAGACGGCAGGAGCAGCAGAACATGGGACCTATAGGACACAGGGGAGCTATGTGACATGGTGTGACCATCCCCCCGCAGGGTGACACAGTGACATAGACTCAATGTCCCATAGTTCCCCTCTGTCTGTCCCTCCCACCGGAGGTCTCTCTCACCTCCTGTCTCTCCTCCTCCAGTTGCTGCTCTCTCTGTCGCTTCCTCCTGGGACGCTGAAGACAGAACATGTCACACGCATGTCCCCTCTCCTCCTCCCGTGTTCCATACCTTCCCCAACATTTCTCTCCCCCTTCTTGTCCCCCCCCTGCCCTCTCACCTTCTCCTTCCGCCGTCGCACTTTGTTCTAGAACAGAAATGACACTCGTATGACACGATGACAGGTGCACACCAAGACGTAAACCCCCTCGCTCCCACCTCACAGACGCACACACACACACACAAGGCTCCCAAACCCACTCACGGCTCGACACACAAGCACACAGCTCTCAACTTCACTCACAGATCGAGCCACAGGCACACAGCTTCCAACCCCACTCACAGCTCGACACACAGCTCCCAACCCCACTCACAGCTCAGCAAGCAAGTACACAGCTCCCAACCCCACTCACAGCTCGACAAGCAAGCACACAGGCACACAGCTCCCAACCCCACTCACAGCTCGACAAGCAAGCACAGAGGCACACAGCTCCCAACCCCACTCTCAGCTCGGCTCCCAACCCCACTCACACCTCGGCACTCAGCTCCCAACCCCACTCACAGCTCGGCACTCGGCTCCCAACCCCACTCACAGCTCAGCACTCGGCTCCCAACCCCACTCACAGCTTGGCACTCGGCTCCCAACCCCACTCACAGCTCGGCTCCCAACCCCACTCCCAGCTCGGCACTCGGCTCCCAACCCCACTCACAGCTCGGCACTAGGCTCCCAACCCCACTCACAGCTCGGCACCCGGCTCCCAACCCCACTCACAGCTCGGCACTCAGATGGCTCCCCCCCTCCCTCCACACATACGGGGGGCTCTCCCCCTTCTTGGCACACTCACCGTCTGTCTGCTTGTTAAAGGGCAGGGATGATATTCTCTCATTAAATCGCTCTCTGTCACCGCGCATCGTCCTGAACACCTGAGAGAGATAGAGGGGTCACTGAGCCCCGAGTGGTCACACATTTCTCCCCCCGTGTACATTCCCCTCCTCGCCATCCCCAATGTCCGCTGCTCCCCCCGATCACACTCACATAAACTCCGGCCCCCAAGCTGGCCACACCCACGATCAAGGCGTACACGGCGCTGTCCCCTCCCGGTCGTGGGACCCCCGCAAATCCCCCGGCCTGTCTGCATATCTGAGGGGAGGGCAGGGACCAGCGCTGAAAGAGGGAACCTGGGGGAAAAAGAGCCGAGGGTCAATGAGAAGTCATTGGGATGGAGGGGGGGGGGGGGCAGCAGGAACACATTGGGGTGGGGGGGCAGCAGGAACACATTGGGGTGGGGGGGGGGCAGCAAGAACACATTGGGGTGGGGGGGGGGGCAGCAAGAACACATTGGGGTGGGGGGGGGGCAGCAAGAACACATTGGGGTGGGGGGGGGCAGCAAGAACACATTGGGGTGGGGGGGGGCAGCAAGAACACATTGGGATGGGGGGGCAGCAAGAACACATTGGAGTGGGGGGGCAGCAAGAACACATTGGAGTGGGGGGGCAGCAAGAACACATTGGGGTGGGGGGGGCAGCAGGAACACATTGGGGTGGGGGGGGCAGCAGGAACACATTGGGATGGGGGGGGGCAGCAGGAACACATTGGGATGGGGGGGGGCAGCAGGAACACATTGGGATGGGGGGGGGCAGCAGGAAAACATTGGGGTGGGGGGGGCAGCAAGAACACATTGGGATGGGGGGGCAGCAAGAACACATTGGGATGGGGGGGCAGCAAGAACACATTGGGGTGGGGGGGGGCAGCAGGAACACATTGGGATGGGGGGCAGCAGGAACACATTGGGATGGGGGGGCAGCAGGAACACATTGGGATGGGGGGGCAGCAGGAACACATTGGGGTGGGGGGGGCAGCAAGAACACATTGGGGTGGGGGGGGCAGCAAGAACACATTGGGGTGGGGGGGGCAGCAGGAACACATTGGGATGGGGGGGCAGCAGGAACACATTGGGGTGGGGGGGGCAGCAGGAACACATTGGGGTGGGGGGGGCAGCAGGAACACATTGGGGTGGGGGGGCAGCAGGAACACATTGGGGTGGGGGGGGCAGCAGGAACACATTGGGGTGGGGGGGGCAGCAGGAACACATTGGGGTGGGGGGGGCAGCAGGAACACATTGGGGTGGGGGGGGCAGCAGGAACACATTGGGGTGGGGGGGCAGCAGGAACACATTGGGGTGGGGGGGCAGCAGGAACACATTGGGGTGGGGGGGCAGCAGGAACACATTGGGGTGGGGGGGGCAGCAGGAACACATTGGGGTGGGGGGGGCAGCAGGAACACATTGGGGTGGGGGGGCAGCAAGAACACATTGGGGGGAGCAAGAACACATTGGGGTGGGGGGGGCAGCAAGAACACATTGGGATGGGGGGGGCAGCAAGAACACATTGGGATGGGGGGGGCAGCAGGAACACATTGGGGTGGGGGGGCAGCAAGAACACATTGGGGTGGGGGGCAGCAAGAACACATTGGGGTGGGGTGGGGGGCAGCAAGAACACATTGGGGTGGGGGGGGGGCAGCAAGAACACATTGGGATGGGGGGGGCAGCAGGAACACATTGGGGTGGGGGGGCAGCAGGAACACATTGGGGTGGGGGGGGCAGCAGGAACACATTGGGGTGGGGGGGGGCAGCAGGAACACATTGGGGTGGGGGGGGCAGCAAGAACACATTGGGGTGGGGGGGGCAGCAAGAACACATTGGGGTGGGGGGGGCAGCAAGAACACATTGGTATGGGGGGGCAGCAAGAACACATTGGTATGGGGGGGCAGCAAGAACACATTGGGGTGGGGGGGGCAGCAAGAACACATTGGGGTGGGGGGGCAGCAAGAACACATTGGGGTGGGGGGGCAGCAAGAACACATTGGGGTGGGGGGGTAGCAAGAACACATTGGGGTGGGGGGGGCAGCAAGAACACATTGGGGTGGGGGGGGCAGCAAGAACACATTGGGGGGGGGGCAGCAAGAACACATTGGGGGGGGGGGCAGCAAGAACACATTGGGGTGGGGGGGCAGCAAGAACACATTGGGATGGGGGGGCAGCAAGAACACATTGGGGGGGGCAGCAAGAACACATTGGGGGGGGCAGCAAGAACACATTGGGGGGGGGCAGCAAGAACACATTGGGGTGGGGGGGGCACAAAAACGCATTGAAGTGGGGGGGGCAGCAAGAGGACTTTGGGGTGGGGGGCAGCAAGAGGACTTTGGGGTGGGGGGGCAGCAAAAGAACATTGGGATGGGGGGGGCAGCAAGAGAACATTGGGGTGGGGGGGACAGCAAGAGGAGATTGGGGTGGGGATGAACAGCAAGAGGAGATTGGGGTGGGGGGAACAGCAAGAGGAGATTGGGGTGGGGGGGAACAGCAAGAGGAGATTGGGGTGGGGGGAACAGCAAGAGGAGATTGGGGTGGGGGGGAACAGCAAGAGGAGATTGGGGTGGGCAGCAAGAGGAGATTGGGGTGGGCAGCAAGAGGAGATTGGGGTGGGGGGGACAGCAAGAGGAGATTGGGGTGGGGGGGGGGACAGCAAGAGGAGATTGGGGTGTGGGGGCAGGAAGAGGAGATTGGGGTGGGGGGGGGCAGAAAGAGGAGATTGGGGTGGGGGGGGCAGCAAGAGGAGATTGGGGTGGGGGGCGGCAGGATGAGGAGATTGGGGCAGGGGATGGCAGTGGAGGGGGCATAGAGGACATTGGAGAACACGAGGGCGTAGAAGATACATGGGAGGGGTCAATAAGTAGACACTTGGGGGGGTCAATGAGTAGACACTTGGGGGGGGTCAATGAGTAGACACTTGGGGGGGGGTCAATGAGTAGACACTTGGGGGGGGTCAATGAGTGGACCCATGGGGGTGTCAGCGACAGGACCCATGGGGGGGTCAGCGACAGGAGCCATGGGGGGGGGTCAGCGACAGGACCCATGGGGGGGTCAGCGACAGGACCCATGGGGGGGTCAGCGACAGGACCCATGGGGGGGTCAGCGACAGGACCCATGGGGGGGTCAGCGACAGGACCCATGGGGGGGGGGGGGTCAGCGACAGGACCCATGGGGGAGTCAGCGACAGGACCCATGGGGGGTGGTCAGCGACAGGACCCATGGGGGGGGTCAGCGACAGGACCCATGGGGGGGGTCAGCGACAGGATCCATGGGGGGGGGGTCAGCGACAGGACCCATGGGGGGGGGGGGGGTCAGCGACAGGACCCATGGGGGGGGGGGGGTCAGCGACAGGACCCATGGGGGGGGTCAGCGACAGGACCCATGGGGGGGGTCAGCGACAGGACCCATGGGGGGGGTCAGCGACAGGACCCATGGGGGGGGGTCAGCGACAGGACCCATGGGGGGGGGTCAGCGACAGGACCCATGGGGGGGGGGTGAGCGACAGGACCCATGGGGGGGGGGTCAGCGACAGGACCCATGGGGGGGGGGTCAGCGACAGAACCCATGGGGGGGGTCAGCGACAGGACCCATGGGGGGGGGGGTCAGCGACAGGACCCATGGGGGGGGGGTCAGCGACAGGACCCATGGGGGGGGGGGGTCAGCGACAGGACCCATGGGGGGGGGTCAGCAACAGGACCCATGGGGGGGGGGTCAGCGACAGGACCCATGGGGGGGGGCAGCGACAGGACCCATGGGGGGGGGTCAGCGACAGGACCCATGGGGGGGGTCAGTGACAGGACCCATGGGGGGGGGGGTCAGTGACAGGACCCATGGGGGGGGGGTCAGTGACAGGACCCATGGGGGGTCAGCGACAGGACACATGGGGGGGTCAGCGACAGGACACATGGGGGGGGTCAGCGACAGGACACATGGGGGGGTCAGCGACAGGACACATGGGGGGGTCAGCGACAGGACACATGGGGGGGTCAGCGACAGGACACATGGGGGGGTCAGCGACAGGACACATGGGGGGGTCAGCGACAGGACACATGGGGGGGTCAGCGACAGGACACATGGGGGGGTCAGCGACAGGACACATGGGGGGTCAGCGACAGGACATGGGGGGTCAGCGACAGGACACATGGGGGGTCAGCGACAGGACACATGGGGGGTCAGCGACAGGACACATGGGGGGTCAGCGACAGGACACATGGGGGGTCAGCGACAGGACACATGGGGGGTCAGCGACAGGACACATGGGGGGTCAGCGACAGGACACATGGGGGGTCAGCGACAGGACACATGGGGGGTCAGCGACAGGACACATGGGGGGTCAGCGACAGGACACATGGGGGGTCAGCGACAGGACACATGGGGGGTCAGCGACAGGACACATGGGGGGTCAGCGACAGGACACATGGGGGGTCAGCGACAGGACACATGGGGGGTCAGCGACAGGACACATGGGGGGGTCAGCGACAGGACACATGGGGGGGGTCAGCGACAGGACACATGGGGGGGGTCAGCGACAGGACACATGGGGGGGTCAGCGACAGGACACATGGGGGGGTCAGCGACAGGACACATGGGGGGGTCAGCGACAGGACACATGGGGGGGTCAGCGACAGGACACATGGGGGGGTCAGCGACAGGACACATGGGGGGGTCAGCGAGGACACATGGGGGGTCAGCGAGGACACATGGGGGTCAACGATGACGCATGGGGGGTCAGCGAGAGAACATGGGGGGTCAGCGAGAGAACATGGGGGGTCAGCGAGAGAACATGGGGGGTCAGCGAGAGAACATGGGGGTCAGCGAGAGAACATGGGGGTCAGCGAGAGAACATGGGGGTCAGCGAGAGAACATGGGGGGTCAGCGAGGGACCATGGGGGGTCAGCGAGGGACCATGGGGGGTCAGCGAGAAAACATGGGGGGTCAGTGAGAGAACATGGGGGGTCAGTGAGAGAACATGGGGGGTGGGGGGTCAGTGAGAGGACATGGGGGTGGGGGTCAGTGAGAGGACATGGGGGTTGGGTTGGGGGCTCAGTGAGAGGACATGGGGGCTGTGGGTCAGTGAGAGGACATGGGGGGTGGGGGTCAGTGAGAGGACATGGGGGGTGGGGGTCAGTGAGAGGACATGGGGGGCGGGGGTCAGTGAGAGGACATGGGGGGTCAGTGAGAGGACATGGGGGTGGGGGGTCAGTGAGAGGACATGGGAGGTCAGTGAGAGGACATGGGGGGTGGGGGTCAGTGAGAGGACATGGGGGGTCAGTGAGAGGACATGGGGGTTGGGGGGCCAGTGAGAGGACATGGGGGTTGGGGGGTCATTGAGAGGACATGGGGGTTGGGGGGTCAGTGAGAGGACATGGGTGGTCAGCGAGAGAACATGGAGGGTCAGCGAGAGAACATGGGGGGGTCAGTGAGAGAACATGGGGGGTCAGTGAGAGAACATGGGGGGTCAGTGAGAGAACATGGGGGTCAGTGAGAGAACATGGGGGTCAGTGAGAGAACATGGGGGGTGGGGGGTCAGTGAGAGGACATGGGGGTGGGGTTCAGTGAGAGGACATGGGGGGTCAGTGAGAGGACATGGGGGGTGGGGGTCAGTGAGAGGACATGGGGGGTCAGTGAGAGGACATGGGGGGTCAGTGAGAGGACATGGGGGGTCAGTGAGAGGACATGGGGGGTCAGTGAGAGGACATGGGGGGTCAGTGAGAGGACATGGGGGGTCAGTGAGAGGACATGGGGGTTGGGGGGTCAGTGAGAGGACATGGGGGGTGGGGGTCAGTGAGAGGACATGGGGGGTCAGTGAGAGGACATGGGGGGTCAGAGAGAGGACATGGGGGTTGGGGGGTCAGTGAGAGGACATGGGGGTTGGGGGGTCAGTGAGAGGACATGGGGGTTGGGGGGTCAGTGAGAGGACATGGGGGTTGGGGGGTCAGTGAGAGGACATGGGGGTTGGGGGGTCAGTGAGAGGACATGGGGGTTGGGGGGTCAGTGAGAGGACATGGGGGTTGGGGGGTCAGTGAGAGGACATGGGGGTTGGGGGGTCAGTGAGAGGACATGGGGGTTGGGGGGTCAGTGAGAGGACATGGGGTTTGGGGGTTAGTGAGAGGACATGGGGGGTCAGTGACCGGACATATGGGGGGTCAGTGAGAGGACATAACTCCCCTGTAGAACGTCGCACACTGTAACACTCAATAGAATGTCAGCTCGACGGCTCAGTCCTGGCTCTCACCTCCCTTAAGCCGAAGCCTCGGCCTCGTCTGACTGCCCCCGCGGGCCGCCCGCAGCCCCAGGACGGACACTCTGCACAGCGACATGACAGCAACGCTCACACTGCACTGCGCAGGCGCGGACACGCCCCCCTACGTCACTCCAAGAGTGCCCGCTTCGGAAGCAGCTGGTGGCCATGTTGAATGAGGACACAAAATCAGTAGATTCCATGTAGCGGTGGGTGATTACTTTTTTTGGCAAGAATTTAAGATGGCCACAATGACCTCTACAACTTCTCTCCCAGAGAGAGTATGTCTCACCGGAACCTGGTCTGCATCAGATAGAATGGTAGAGGTATTGCCCAAAACAAATATGGCGTCCGGCGCTGTCATTCGAATGGGTGAAGCAGAAGTGGTCGGCGGCCATCTTGGTGCAGGCAGGAAGTGGGGCTCCTGCAGCTGCACGTGGGGTTTGAGGGAGCTGATCACATGGTGTCCTCAGTGTTACTTCGGACCCTTCAGATAATGACCTCTGTCCTGCTGCCCTGAGAGTCACGTGACTCATCCTGCAGGTGACATGTGGTGGGCTGGGAGCAGGCGTGTCCTACGGTCCACCCAAAGGTCAGGGCTTATACAGTTAAGCGGTGGGTCAGGGGTCACCGACTCAGGAGATGGAGAGGTTAAAAGATTGCGGCCTCATCTCTTCACCACCCCGATCTTCTACGTGAACGCGGCTCCACATCTGGGACATGTGTACTCTGCTCTGCAGGCTGATGTGCAGCACCGATACGCAGCGCTCTGCGGGAGGGAGACCTGGCTCAGCACAGGTACGGAGCTCTCCGCTGTATGAATATATAAATAAACATATATATATATATATATATATATATATATATGTCAACAACACAATGGATAACATCCAAGTCATACAAAAACTGATTTCCTGAAGTAATTAATATGATCTACCACTCTGCTTAGGGTTTGTAGATTTTGAAAAAGCGTTTGATTCTGTGTGCACCTCAGCAGTCCTAGATGCATTAAGAAGACAAAGTGTTGAAGAAGCGTACATTGATATTCTAAAAAAAAACATTTACGAGAATGCCACATCAGCCATTCGATTACATGAAGATATAACCAAGATAAGGATCAGCAAGGGAGTGCGGCAGGGAGACATCGTGTCACCAAAGCTTTTCACAGCAACACTTGAAGAAGTGTTCAAGACATTGAATTGGGAAGAAAAAGAAATCAAAATCAACAGGGAAAACTTGAGTCACCTACGATTTGCAAATGACATCGTTATTTTTGCCAGACGACCTCCAGTAACGAATCTGAGAACTTACCGAAGCAAATAAGAATGTGTCCTTCATATGAATCTCAGCAAGACCAACGTGATGTTCAACAAATGCGTCAACTCTACAAAGATCAAAATTAAGGGAATAGAACTAGAAGACTTGCCAGGCTTTCTTCCGCAAATTGATCCAACACATTTTCAGATTTCATCCTCCCATCTTACATTTGGTCGTCGTCTTGGTGTTTTAATTTCCTGTCGAATCCAGTCAAATACCATCTTTGTCCAACGATGGTCATTTCTTCTTGCGATATGTCCGGCCCACTCCCATTTTAATTTCTTCACCCTTGTGATGATGTCACAGACCTTTGTTTGGTTTCAAACCCATTTAGTATTTTTCCTGTCTCTTCGGGTAATACCCAGTATTCATCTCTTTACACTTCTTTGAGTTGTTGTCTTGTTTCTTCCAAATGCGTCCCATCCCATTCTCACTATCCTATTGATTTAATTCAAAAGGTTCCCATCCATTGTTACTTGCCAGCCAAGGTAAACCTAGTCTTCGACTTATTCTAGTTCTATTCCATTTATTCTGATCACAATGGTTGAACATCACTTTGTTCTTGCTGAGATTCATATGGAGGCTTTCTTCCAGGCGAGAAAAATAGAATGGAAAAAAACATAGTGTGACCAATAAAGTGGAGTGAATAATTCAATCTTAAGTGATAATGTTCCACTCACATATTCTTCCTTGAATTTAAAGCATGTTAGAGACTCATTCTCTCTCTAATTGGAGCTGCAGCAGAGCAAGGTATCAATGGCGATCTTCTCAAGGTAATGTATTATAGACACTTTTTCTCTCCGATATGAGGAAAAAAGGAAACTCATATGTTCAGAATTATATTCGAAATCACAGCGTATTACAATGGTGGTACACTCACATTTGTACACATGGAATAGATGTTGTAGGAGTGCTGAGGATTTCGTCCGGGGCGGATTAATCTCTGGCGCGCGTCTCCTTCCCTGGACCCTCCCTCACTTCCGTTGACGACTTGGCTATTGGCGGGGCTGGTGGGAACGTGCTGATACCGTTGCCAGGATTCCGCTGAACAGCTTGGACAGGATTCTACGCGTTTCGCTGATTAGCTTCTTCAGGAATCACTGAAGTTCACTATTTGTGTATATAGACACATTGCACTATTGTTAGGAGCGCCCGATTACACTTTTAAAATTCATATGGAGGCCCACCTTCTTACCTGCTTAAGCAAGTTCTCTGATTACTTGTGCTAAAAAATACCAGTGTAAGTTACTAAAGTATTCACTGTTCATTTAGATTTTTCTTCCCAATTTAGTGGGAATTCTTGAAGTGTTACCGTGGAAAGCTTTGGTGACATGGTGCCTCCCTGCCGCACTCCCTTGGTGATCTTTTATCATGCTTGTACCTTCATGTAATCTAATGGTTGATGTGGCATTCTCGTAAATGTTCTTTTTAATATCAATGTACCCACCCTTTGTCGTAACGCATTTCAAACGGGTTAGGTGAGACAGACTCAAATGCTTTTTCGTGTGGTACATTGTATTCATTAGTTCGGGAAATCACTTCTTGTACGACTTGGATGTAGTCCATTGTGTTGTATCCACTGCAAAATTCCCCTTGTTCTCTAGGCTGGGCAAAGTCCGGGTTCTGTTACAGCCGGTCAGTAAGTATCTTCATAAAATTCGTGTAAGTGGTTGGGAGTAGACTAATTGGTCTGTAGTTCTTGAGGTCTTCTTTGTCTCCTTTCTTGTGGATGAGGATAACTATGGAGTTTTTCTGTTCTTCAAGAAATTGTAAAGATGAGAAGTAAATCCCAAAATGGTGCTTCTAATGTCCAGGATAATGATAGCAATATAGCTATAAAAGTCCAGGAACTTATGTATCCAATAGGTACTGATATGTGCAGTTATAAGGCATAGGGCTCACAATAAAGCCATAGTTAAGGACTCCAATAACAGGACAAAACTTACTGTGGATGTAGGAATGAATTCACAGTAAAGAGAACCCACCCCACAGGCACCTCTAGAGTAATAGACCTCTGTCCCTAGGCTAGAGCACCAAATACCTGTATGCATATAATCTCATTGAAATAAACGTAGATAACTCACATTAGTGCAGTCTGTAAAGTCCTGGAAATGGAGTGCTTCCGTCCGGAAAATAGGTATAGATGTCAAAAAAGATGGCGGAGCACTGCATGTAAAATGAAAGAGCCGGAGGCTGAACTTAGAAAAAAATAATTAAAAATGCTTTATTGAAGATGCATGGTAGCCGACGCTACAAAACAAGGTCCTCTAACGCGTTTCACGCCTGCGTGGCGCTTTGTCAAAGAGTCGCAGTGCTCCACCATCTTTTTCGACATCTGTTCTTCAAGAAGCATGTGAAGAGTTTTGCAAGGATTTTCTCTACTATTTCCCCATCTTCGTTTAAGATTTCAGTTGTAATTCCATCTTTCCCAGGAGCCTTCCCATTCTTTATGAAATTTATTGCCTTTGCCGCTTCTTCTGGAAGGATGCGTGGTGCATCATTGGTGGATTCTTCTCGCTCTTCCTCTGGATTATACTCCGTGTTTATGTGTGTATATTATATCTCCTGCAGGTACAGATGAGCACGGTATGAAGGTCCAGCAGGCCGCGCTAGCTCAGGGTGCAGCGCCGCACAGCCTCTGCTCCTCCGTCTCCATGCAGTTCCGCTCAGTGTTTGACGCTCTGGGCATCTCGTACACGGATTTTGTGCGCACGTCTGAGCCGCGGCATCACCTGGCAGTGACCCGATTCTGGGAGACCCTGGCACAGCGTGGATACATATACAAGGGCAACTACCAGGGGTGGTACAGCACGTCCGACGAGGCATTCCTCAGCGAGGGGCAAATGGCAGAGAGTACAGATCCCAGCGGTAACAAGATCCGGGTGTCAGTGGAGAGCGGGCATCAGGTGAGGGGGCATCATGTGAGGGGTGCCACGCTGTTCTGCACCGCAGACCAGACTAACCCCCAATACTGAGGTGGAGAGTGAGTAACCACGCACCCGCAGTAGTGAGAGCGTGCCCGGCGTGTGGATTGGGTAGCGTGGCCAAGGCCAGGGGTACCAGGGCTGATAGTGTTACTTGCCAGATCCGAGCGTAGAGAAGGTGCCATAGTAAGGTCCGAAGCCAAGGGTCGAGGGTAACAGAGTTCCGGGTAGTAGAGGTCCAAGTGCCGAGTTCGAGGGGTCCGAGAGGTAAACGTGGTCGAGTGGAAGCCGAGGTCGTGGAGCCAGAGAGGGTAGGAAGACAAGCCGGTTCGGTAACAGAGCTGAAACAGAGAGAGAGCTCGGCACAGTATCCAACAGCACTAGGCAGACTAACTATGCAGAGCGAGGTTGGACAGGAATCACAGGAGTAATAAAGCGAGGAGGACCAATCGGAGGAAGGGGCAGTGCAGAGGCGAGCCCAGGAGCCCTGTGTGATAGGGCAGGGGTTATGGCCTGGTTTGCTGCAGGTGAGCAGCAGGAGGGCATGAGACTGGGAGCTGAGGCGGCCGGGGGGCGGAGATACGCGGCCGGTGCAGTGAATAAATTAAGTTATGAGGCGCGCGCCCTGTAAGGGGAGCGGGCGTGTGTCCAGCAGTGGCGTCAGCGGCGTGTGCGAGAGCCGCGGGGGGGCGGAGGAACGGCCCGCGGTGCAGAGCAGGGGTGGAGGAGACTGCAGCCAGCGGAACAGGTAGGGAAGGGCAGCGCCGAGGGCGGCGTGTGCCCTGATTCCTAACAAGGGGTTAGAGAGGGGGGCATTAGGTCATGGAGCAGAGAGAGGCATCAGGTGAAGGGTTAGCGGAAGTAGGGCATCAGGTGAAGGGTTAGAGAGAAGGGGCATTGGGTGAGGCAGCATAAGGTTAGAGGCAGAGAGAGGAGGCATCAGATGTTTCAGCTCTTACTCTCCCCCTCTCCTCTCTATCCTCCATCTCCTTCCCCCTTGTTTCTACCTCCTGCCCCCTGGCTACACTTCCTCTCACCACTCCTACCCCCTGTTCTCCTTGCCTCCCCCTCTCACCGCTCCTATTTCCTCTACCCCCTGACCTTCTCTCCACCCCTCTATTCTCCTCCCTTCCGATCTCCGCTCTTTTCACATCCCCTTCTCTCCTCACCCTCCTTATTCCCCATCCTCTTCCCTTCCCCCTCATCTTCTACATTGCGCCCCCGTCTGTTCACCCACTTCGTCACACCTCACCTCTGCTCTTTCTATACTATTATACTATACACCCCTCCTCACCATTTCTCTCGCTATCTCCCCCTCAGGTGCACTGGATGAGTGAAGAGAATTACATGTTCCGCCTGTCCTCTCTCCAACCCGCTCTCCTGCGCTGGCTGCAGGAAGACCCCATATGTCCCGCCCCCTTCCTACGTGTGGTACGTCGCTGGCTGGAGGAGGAGGAACTCCCCGACCTGTCCATTTCCCGTCAGCGTGAGCGCCTGTCCTGGGGTATCCCAGTGCCCAATGACCCCTCTCACACTGTCTACGTCTGGCTGGACGCTCTGGTCAATTACCTAACTGCGGCTGGATACCCCGACCCCAGTACGGGCCCCTGGGGCCCATCCACCCACCTTCTGGGCAAGGACATTTTGCGCTTCCACGCAGTATACTGGCCAGCCTTCCTGTTGGCCGCAGGTCTCCCCCCTCCCCAGAAGCTCCTCGTCCACTCCCATTGGACCTGCGAGGGGGTGAAGATGTCCAAGAGCCTAAGGAACGTGGTGGATCCAATGGAGTGTGTCAGGCGCTACACACGGGACGGGCTACGCTACTTTCTGCTACGCCACGGGGCCCCGGAGCGGGACTCCGACTTCAGCCACCAAACCGCCCGCAGCCTGCTCAATGCTGAGCTGGCTGATGCCCTGGGGGGACTGCTAAACCGCTGCACCGCGCCCGCCATCAACCCTGCACAGCACTGGCCACGTTACCACCCCACAAGCGTCCCGCCGTCCGCCCACGCCGAGCTTCAGGGGCTGCTGGGAGTAGCCCAGGAGCTGCCAGCGGAGGTGGAGACACGGGTTAGGAACTTCCAGGTGAACAAAGCTCTGGAGGCGGTAGACGGTGGCGTGCGCAGGACTAACGCCTTCTTCCACAGCCAAGCCCCATGGAAGCTCCGCGGTGGCGGGGCGGAGCAGGAAGCGTGGGCGGACTCCGTGCTCTACCTGACACTGGAGGCACTGCGTCTCTTTGGCACGCTCCTGCAGCCTGCGGTCCCAGGTCTGGCACATGCGATACTCATGCGGTTGGGTGTTGACCCCTGGGAGAGGACACTGGTGGGGAACTGGTTCGTAGCGGCCACACAGGGAGAGGGGTGCAAGTTCCAGGGACGGCCACTGGGGCAGGACCGCGGACTGCTCTTCCCCAGACTAGATGAGCAGAGAGGGGCGTAAGGAGTAAGACCAGGGCCTTGGAGGGGGCAATGAGTTGGTAACACTCTCCAACATATTCTCCCTCCCTGTCACTCTTGCTCTCTCTAATGTCTCTCTCCCACATCGGCACTCCCCCATTGTCTTTCTCTTCCCATCGTGTCTCTCTCTTCTCCATCGTCTCTTTCCTTCCCCATCGTCTCTCTCTCTTCCCCATCGTCTCTCTTTCTTCCCCATCGTCTCTCTCTTTCTTCCCCATCTTCTCTCTTTCTTCCCCATCTTCTCTCTTTCTTCCCCATCGTCTCTCTCTTTCTTCCCCATCGTCTCTCTTTCTTCCCCATCGTCTCTCTCTTTCTTCCCAATCGTTTCTCTCTTCCCCATCGTCTCTCTCTTCCCCATCGTCTCTCTTCATCGTCTCTCTCTCTTCCCCATCGTGTCTCTCTCTTCTCCATCGTCTCTTTCCTTCCCCATCGTCTCTCTTTCTTCCCCATCGTCTATCTCTTTCTTCCCCATCGTTTCTCTCTCTCTTCCCCATCGTCTCTCTCTCTCTTCACCATCGTCTCTCTTTCTTCACCATCGTCTCTCTCTCTCCTCATTCTCTCTCTTCCTCCATCGTATCTCTTCCTCCATCGTGCCTCTCTTTGCCCCTCGTCTCTCTCTCTTTGCCCCTCGTCTCTCTCTCTTTGCCCCTCGTCTCTGTCTCTCTTTGCTCCTTGTCTCCCCCATCTTTCTTTCTCTCCCCCCTTGGTCTATGTCTTTCTCTCCTCCCCTCTTCTATGTCTTTCTCAACCCTGTCATGTTCTGTCTCTCCCCCCCTCTTGTCTCAATCTGTCTCCCCCCCCAAAGTCTCAAACTCCCCCTCTTCCCCCTCCCCCCACCCCCACTTCTTGGTCTCTCTCCCCCCTCCACCTACGTCTTGGTCTCTCACTTTCCCTTCGTCCCAGTCTTTTTCCCCCACCTCATCTCTGTCTCTCCTGCCCCCCCCCCCCCCCCCACTCAGTCTCTCTCTCCTCATCTCCGTCTCTCTCTTCCCCCTCTCTCATTATTTCTTCTTTTCAATTAACGATAAAGATGATAACATCTCTGAGTATCTGTGCTTTTATTTGATGATTTGCTTCTGTTTTAGAACCACTGAGAAAAGAGGAGGCCGTTGCTCCTCTGTGCCTCCGATACCAGCGATAGGCTCCTGAGGAAGTGACCACGAAACGCGTTGGGACGTAATGTACGTGATCAGCGTCTACCACAGAGGAATGGAGTCATACCCCCATCTACACAAATTGTGGGTTTTGTATTACACGTTTGTGGAGACAAGGAGCCTATCGCTGGTATCGGAGGCACGGAGGAGTCCTGCAACAGCTTCCTCTTTCACCACAGATGATTCAATTCTGATTCTGTCTCCAACACAATCATGATCTTCCACCCGCACAGCTGAAACCGGACCCGCTCCACAGATGGTGACCCTATCCACAGATTCTCTCGAATGTGTTTTTATCCACCATGTGAGTGCAACTCCTGGCGACTCTTTTATCTGTAATAAATTGTGATACAGTATCATGAGAGAGAGAGAGAGAGCTCCAAGTCAAATAAAATCCGTAAGTTGGGTTTAGTATACTTTACCATTCAGCAGAACAGCAAATAAAGAGGCAGCACTCACAGGTAAGTACATAACCAACGTTTTGATCCGGGGAGGGATCTTCTTCAGGGGGGTGTGCAATGAGACCCCTGCCCAGAGTGACTTATATACCCAAAACCACAGGGTCCAAATCACCAGAAAACAATCAAAACATCAGAAAGCAATCAACAATCAAATCGTCAGAAAGCAATCAACAATCAAACAATAAAATCATCAGAAAGCAATCAGCAATCAACAATCAAATCATCAGAAAGCAATCAACAGTCAAATATTCACATCACCAGAAAGCAAATCAACACTCAATGGTGTCTGTGTGGTGTGTCTCTTGTTTACTCCAAGCAGCAGATGGCGGCCATTTTGAAAAACGGGAGCATACCAGCTTGCAAAGCCTTCTCCGTTGTCAAGGTGATGCCATGTGCAGGCGTATTCTGTATAATCCCATCTATGGCGGCCATTTTACATCAGCCGTCAAATCATTGAGGAGTGTAGCAACCATCTGTCCTGTGTCTTGATGGCTAAAGCGTCCTCCGTCGTCATGGTGACGAGCGGCGGCTATTTTGGATCAGCCGTCAGCTCGGTGAACCAGCCATCAGGATCTGGGCTGGCTAGTGGGAGCGTCCTCTGTTGCCATGGTGATGTCCTGCGCATGCGCGATCAGCAAAAGCATCTGGCTCTGCTGAATGTGAACGGGGGCGATGACCTGAAACATTTGCTAGTAGCAAGGCATTTTAAGGAAAAGAAGCACAGCCCTGCGACATTCAGATGTATGCCAATTCTACGGGCACATGTCCCCACCAGGGGAGGACCCAGGAGCAAACTTCTAGTAAAACTAGAGACGAAAAAGGATTTACAAACTTGGTACTGTGTCACCAAGGGGTCTTAATGATTTCTGTGACTAGACTATTATCAGAGACTATTGTGGGACATCTTTATTAAAGTTATTTCTGTACCTTTACATGCCTGTCACCACGCCTCGTGGCTCCTGCTGTACTGTTTCCTGTCATGCATTGCCCACGGATTATGTGCACATTGTTTGCCACCACTCTCTCCCTTTCCCCCCCTCTAAGTATTCACTGTTCATCCTACATACCCATATCCACCCTCACTGTCTCCTCACCTTTCCCCCACTTTCCATATTTTACTTTGGCAGTTGTAGTTCTCTTTTACTCCCTCTACAGCATGGGCTATATGCGCTGAGCAGATGCTTTTGCTGATCGCGCATGCGCAGGACATCACCATGGCAACAGAGGACCCTCCCACTAGCCAGCCCAGATCCTGATGGCTGCTACACCCATTGCTGGTTCACCGAGCTGATGGCTGATCCAAAATGGCCACCATAGATGGGATTCTACAGAATACGCCTGCACATGGCATCACCATGACAATGGAGGAGGCTTTGCACAGTCGGCTGTGATTAGGACAGCTGGTATGCGCCCGTTTTTCAAAATGGCCGCCTTCTGCTGATTGGAGTAAATAAGAGACACAACACACACCATTGATTGGTTGATTGTTTGCTGTTTGCTTTCTGATGATTTGATAGCTTTCTGGTGATTTGGACACTGGGGTTTTGTGTATAAAAGTCACTCTAAGCAGGGGTTTCATTGCACACACCCCCTGAAGAAGATCCAACCCCGGGATCGAAACGTTGGTTCTGTATGTGTCTGTTCAAATACACGTTTTTGGATACTTACCTATGAGTGCTGCCTCCTTATTTGCTGTTCTGCTGAATGGTAAAGATATATATATATATATATATATATATATATATATATATATATATATATATATATATATATAATAAACAAAGATGCCTGCTACTGTACAGACTAAAAAATATTAAACGTGGCTACAGTCAATAAGGTAAGCTATAATGTAATAACTATTGACGGTGCTGGGGATAAAATAAATAGCAACACAACCAGAGAAGAAAGAAAAGTATCCCACATATAGCACTCAAGCGTACAAAAATATACAAATTTATTATAAATCACATCACATAAAACAATCCCTGAAATGAACCCTTAATTAGGATAACGGCGAAATACCCTATAATGAAGAAACAACAATGGGCATGATAGAAAGGTCAATCAGAGCTAGGACTCGGTATATCGTGGTAGCAGGGCAATGTAACTGCCTTACACCATGACACCGGCCGCTCAAGAAGACTGTCCTACATAAAATTAACGCTATGAGAGAAAATACAGCGCAAATGAGCACATACCAAGGGCTCGCTGAATCAAAAACAAGTACATACGGTGATTCAAAGACAGGTTGTGGGTGTTGAGATCGCAATAACACTCAGTCCTAAATATTGAATGATAAATGCTCAGAGACAGGAAAACTGCAGAACTAAAAGATGCATCTGCCCCATAGCAAGCAACAATGGTCAAAATTGGTGTATCAATACTTCGCTGTCAGTGAATGCTAAGCAGCCTAATGACAAGAGCTGAGCTGCTAGCAAAACCGTTCATAGCGCAGTCTGTGTAAAGCTCTTGGTGATCCTTGGTGAGTCCAAATAGCACAAAGGTCATGCCCAACAGCTGATCATCTAAGTGGGTGGTTGCAGGGAGTACAAACAGAAGGAAAGCCCCGACGTACGTTTCGCCCCTTGGCTTTGTCCGGAGGCTTAATGAGGAAGCGTGCATGGGGAGTATTTAAGTCGGTTCAACGTGATGTGATCCAATTAAAATCCGAGCGACGGCGGGTTCCCGCGAACAAAACACTTCAAGCAGCAGCCAACCGGCATTGGGAGACAACAGGTGGAAGGTATCATCATCAGCAGAGGAGTGTCAGAAATGTATGTTCCTCCCACTCTAAACTCGAGCCAATAGGAGCAGACCAGAACTGTCAAATGCAAAGTCGTTCCAGCAGCAGGTCTCCGTCTTAAAGGCTGAAATAATACCATAAACGGAGAGAGATCAGATTCTAACAATAAGCAAATGATGTGTTAAAAGCACAATGCCTAAGTTTATACATGCATATTTGAACCTGATGAAAGCAAATAAAGAACTTTTATTAAAGGCAGCACAGTTTTGAATACAAATAAATGGAAGAATAGTAGACACATAAAAGTATATGTTATGCATAATACAATCATACATAAAGTGTCATAGAAACAGTATAATATAGACCAGTAGTAGGTGTAGAAATACCCTACAAATAGTATTACACCACCTAAAACACCCGCTAAATAAACCCACTAAACTGGCAGTGTGCAGTAATTATTTTGAGTGATACAAATGGCACGTAGGGGGCGGAGACAGAGTACAGAATATTACAAGAACATCGCATAACCAGTATATTCGTTAATCCCCTGTGGGAGGAGAGTGCAGAGTTTAAAGATCCATCGGCACTGTCGCTGCAATAATAACCTCTTAATGCCCCCCCCACATATCCCCAGACACACATGGTCTATTGCAGTGGTTCCCAACTCCAGTCCTCAAGAACACCTAACAGTGCAGGTTTTAAGGCAATCCTCTCATTAGCACGGGTGGCCCAATCATTGTGACTGAACAGCCTGTGCTCAAGCCAGGGTATCCTTAAAACCTGCACTGTTACTGGTCCTTGCAAAAGCCTTCAAGAGGCTAAAGTCAGAGTTGTGTGTGGATCTGAAGTGCCTAGCTACTGTTTTCTCCCCTTGATGTGGTCCTGCTCCGCATTTTTTATGTTCCGGACATGCTCAAGGACACGGAAGAGAAGCTCCATGTGTCGTCATGCCTATTAATATCAGAGGGCATGGGCACGTAAGATAATACACAACATTCTTGGTTTTACAGCCCAGTGCCATCCGTATTTTGTATTTATTATTCTTTGTGGAGTCATAAAATGTTGAAGTATTACACATGTGCTGGCAGGCGGAGCAGGATTTACAAGCGGAGAAACCATTCACTTGTTCTCTGGAGAGACAATTTGTAGGCCTACTGACATTATAGTGACTCCGAACAAGTTTGTCACTTACATTCGGAGCTCTGCCACTCACCATGTTGACTTTCCATGGATTTCATCGTTGAGCTACCAGTATCAAAAGGAAGGAATACCATTCTGGTGGTGGTCGACCTGTTTTCCAAGCAGGCCCATTTCGCCCTCCCTCAAGGGCCTACCCAATGCTCTCAAACGATCTGAAATATTTATCAAGGAAGTATTTCATTTTCATAGGGTTCCCCAAGTTATTGTGTCAGATCGAGGCTCCCAATTTATCTCTACATTTTGGCGGGCCTTTTGCAAACAATTCGGAATCTCTCTTCACTTTTCTTCTGGCTATCACCCTCAGACTAATGGTGAGATGGAGCGGACGAATCAATCAATTGAACAGTTCATTTGCTGTTTCATTTCTGATACCCAGGACAACTGGGTAGATCTCTTGCCGTGGGCCGAATTCTCTCATAACAATCTACATAGTGAGTCAACTCAGGACTCACCATTCTTCTCCAATTTCGGCTTCCATCCCTCAGCGCTTCCGACTGCGGGACCTGGATCCGGTGTAATGGCAGCGGATAATAGGATTCTGCACCTTCAGGAGTCATAGAAAAAGATTCAGGAGAACCTGAGAAAGGCAGTCTCTATGCAGAAGAAGCAGGACGACCGGCATCGCCTTGAAGCACCCACTTACATTCCAGAGCAAAAGGTATGGCTGTACACGAAGAATATTCAAATGAAGGTTCCCACTGCAAAATTGGCACCCAGGTTTATTGGCCCATTTCCCATCATCGAGAAGGTCAATCAGGTGGCCGACCGGCTGCGGTTGCCAATATCTATGAGGATTCCTTCTGTATTGCACACCTCATTACTTAAACCCTTCATACAGGATCCTCAGTCGCCTGCCTCGGTGTCCCCTCCTGAACCCCTCCTGGTTGAGGGACAATAGGAATTTGAAGTCCAGACGGTCCTAGACTCCAGGTTTACCAGAGGAAAGCTCCAATACCTGGTTCATTGGAGGGGCTTTGGCCCGAAGAGCGTTCTTGATTCCAAGGGACCCCTAGGCTTGTTCAGGAATTTCATCAAAGATTTCTCTCCAAACCATCCCTGGGACGCCCGGAAGTCGCCCCTGAAGGGGGGGTACTGTGAGGACTGGACCTCGGGTCCGCCTCATGACGGGCCTCACGCGTTGGGAGACGCCCCTCGTGCGTGCGCTACGTGAAAGCACTGCAGTACTCCTGCCAAGGCCGGACCTAAGCTCCGCCCCCGCGCCGCGTCCCATAACGCAATGGTGGACGTTCCTGTGTGTACTACACACCCACGTCGCATTACCAGGGGCACTCGAGGGGTTAACAACATTAATTACTGCACAGCTGCGATACACTCCGCCCCTGCCTATCAGTACAAAGTCTTCCTGTGACGACTCATTGCCTGCAGCCTTCCCATTGGCTCTCTGTTCTTTATATGGTCAGCCAGTCCTTAGGCAAATTGGCTGAGCATAAACTTCTGTTTATGTTTCAAGTGCTTGCCTCAAGCATCCTGCCGCCATGCTGTTGCTCTTGCATTCTGCCTTGATTTCTGTTACCTTGACCTCAGCTTGTACCTGGACCACTGCCTTCTCTGACCCCTGACCCCGGCTTGTATTTGGACACCCACCTTCTCTACCCCCGGACCCCGTCTACTCACAACGACCACCCGACTTCTCCAACCCCAGACCACAGCGAGTATATACGACCATTCTGACCTATCCTACCCTGAACCGGCTACACGATCTTCACTCTGCACTCCGGACGCGGTTACGCGGTTGTAGGTCGGTGTGTACCAATATCCCCACCTCAGCCTCGCGGCCCCGTCCTGTTTGTGGTGAGCACTCGTTACACACCGCAGGCGGGGTGGGGGTTCTTGACCCAGGTACCGCACTTGTTGTCTCCCAGTCAACAGGGGTAGCCCGCACAAGGGTGGACCAGCTCGGGTTGGAGGAGCCAGAGAGAAGAGACAATCTCTCCTGAGTTGGTTTATCACAGTCTCATACAAAGTTTCCCAAATCACAACCCAACAAAATGTCGGCATCCAGGCCAGGGAGCACCCCCAGGTTTCGGATCCTTCTACCCGCTCCCCAATCAAGGTGCACACGGGCAATTTGCAAGGATTTGGTGTCTCCATCAGCCAGCTTTACCTGGATGCCGTGTCCGGCTAAAATATGCTCTGGGTTCACAATGTCCAGGCGTACCAGGGAAATTGTAGCTCTAGTATCCATCAAGCTGGCAGCCTTTCTATATACGATGATCACTGGGTGGACGTATCGCTGCCTGGGATCGTTGCGGTCCATACAAACAGTGGCTACTCTGTACGCCACATCAGTCACGGCTCCAATCGGGATGCAGTCTGGGTTGGGAGTCACCTGGGTGCCCGGCACAGGTGCGTCTGATGGTGCTGCACGGGGCCCGGTCCCCACATAGGCAATCGGTTGTGCCGGTGTGTTGCGGGTACCGGTAGGCGGAATAGCCTCTGGACAATTCAGCCATAGGCGTCCTGTGCATTTGCATCGGAAGCACTGCCTTTTGTGGGAAAACTCAGCCAGACGGGATCAGGTGCTGGTACTAGTCGAGCTAGGACACCAGGCAGGAGCAGCAGTCCTGGGAGCTACCACAGATGGGATGACAGGGGGACTGGCGGATGTGCAACTAACAGCCATCTCAGCCAGAGCTGAGGCTGGGCCATCATGAAGTCATCCACTAGTTTGGAGGCTTGAGTGAAGGTGGCAGGTTTCTGGTCCATCACCCATTCCCGGACCTCAGGGATGCATCGTAGCAAGAACTGCTCTTTTATGATAAAGTACAACAGGCTCATAAAAGAGCTCACCTCACACCCCGCGACCCATTTCTTGGTGTGGTGAGCAAAGTCCATGGGAGAGTCCTGGGATCACTTCTCTAGAGCTAGGAACTGAAGCCTGTAAGTCTCCGGGGTTATCTTGTATTGGCAAGCAACCGCTCCTTCACCTTAGCGTAATCACCGGTATCATCCCGATCCATCTCCCGGTGCCCCACCGTTGCTTTTGAGCTCAGCTGGGGTTCTAATTACTTGACCCAGTCTATCTCCGGTAGTTGATGCAGAGCACACTGGTTCTGTAAGGACTGGAGGAAGCCATCAATGTTGTCCTTGTCCTCATTGAACCGGCAAAGCTGCTGTAAGTCAGATGGAGTGGCCGGATTGGGAGCTGCGATGTGACCCATGACTTTGTAGGGACACCGGTGATCTGGATCGAGCATTTGCTTGAGCCGCTGTAAGGAATCGGGGAACACGTCCCCTGCGGTGTGTTCCCTCCTTACCTGCTGCTTCTCAGCATCCTGCGCAGTTTACAGAGCGCGCGCGCCCACGCAGGCCTTTCACTGCTCCCATGGAGCTGGGCTCTGCCCGCCGCCTGCGACACGAGTCCGCCTCGCGCGGTGATGCACGTGCACCGCTGCACAGCTGCTTGTTCAAGCCTCATCAGCCCTTCCCTCTGACCCCTGCACCAATCCCTGCCTCCGTGGAGGCCGTGTCTCCGCTCCTCCCCTCTGTGTCATTGGCTCTCACCGCCTACAAATACCCAGCTCTCTCAGCTACTCATTGCTGAGCATAGTTCCTGGTAGCCTTGTGCTTTCTACGTCCTGTTCCTAGCCTCTGTCTTGCCTTGTCCCTCTGCTGTTTGTTTTCTTGTGTACCGACCCGGCTTGTCTTAGGACCCCTCTCTGGATAATGACCCCGGCTTGTCTTTGGACCCCTCTCTGGATAATGACCCCGGCTTGTCTTTGGACCCCTCTCTGGATAATGACCCCGGCTTGTCTTTGGACCCCTCTCTGGATAATGACCCCGGCTTGTCTTTGGACCCCTCTCTGGATAACGACCCCTCTCTGGATAACGACCCCAGCATGTCTTTGGACCCCTCTCTGGATAACGACCCCGGCTTGCCTCTGACTACGTGTACCTTTCCATCCCTGACCTCGGCTATTGGACACTCTACTACCCTGCTGTCTACAATCCTTGACCTCAGCATTACGGACACTGACCATCCCATAGGCTCCTCCCTACGACCTCGGCAAGTATCGCAACTAACCCGCTCTCTCCAACCCAGACCCGGCTACGCTGACAATCCAACTTCCCGGTGTGCCTCCGCTGCTGTGGGTGTGCAGTGTTACACTTTCCCACCTCAGTACCTGTGGGAACCTGCCTTGTTCGTGGTGAGCGCAAGCGTTACAGCCGCATGGGGGGGAGAGTGATGTGTGGCGCTGTGAAGGTGGGGACGGAGCTGTAAATGGGGGAGGGGAGCGGAGACAGAGGGAGAGCGGGAAAATTAAATCCCGGGCAACACCGGGTATATCAGCTAGTCTTATATATTTATCGCTCAATCCCCATGAAAATGTGCACAACTGTAGGTTTGTGATGTAGGTCCGGGTCACGCAAACTATTTTTGCTGCGCCCCCTCTGCCTGTGCTGGTCCGATGGTGCGCCCCCCTCTTAACTCGCATGGCGTCAAATTACACACGCGGGTCGAGTGACGTCACGTGACCTGCGGTGTCATTTCACGCCATGTTACCATGGAAACAGTGACGTCACATGCCCCCGCGCCGTCATTTGACGCCGCGTTGCCATGGTCACGCGTCCTGAAGCCTGTTGAACCTTGGTAAGTAGAGGTTGCAGAGGTCTCGTGCGGTCCCCTGGCATTTAATTTCAATGCCTTGGGGGAGAGCGCGGGAAACTCTGCAACCGCCCGCGCCCCCCTCCTCCCCGCCCCCGAGTTTGCGCACCGCTGATGTAGATTAACACTATATAAGAAGCACAATGTAGATAATCAACAGATGTTAGCGAAATTGATGTCACTGTATTATGCCAACAAGTACCAGATACACTGCGGGAGGTACGTGATCATTAAATGGGAAATAGGAGTTTTTCCTCCGTTGCTCGTGAATGTGTTAAACTGTTGTAATCGAATCTGAGACACTAAGATTACTCTAAAGTTTGGTTCAAAGTGTGCGCTCAAAATGTCCTCTTTCTACTCAAACGCGCGCCCGGACACGAGAGCGCCGCTGTCTGATTGAAGCGTCGGTAACTCGCTGATACAGCTGCTCCCACTCCTGAACGATACAAATGAGTTTTTTTTCAGTCCTACTAGCGGCCATCCTCTATCAGGAAACATTTTATGTAAACTAGAGTGTAAGCTCTGTGGGGCAGGACACGCATTTCCTCTCTGTACCTGTGTGTGCAGGCTTATCTTCATTTGTGTGTAACTTAATCTTTTAGTAATATGCATAACTCTGTACTCCATTGTACTGCGCTGCGGAGTATGTCAGCACAAATAAACGGTGATAATAATAAGCGTTTTGGACCATAATTCTTGCTCTGCACTTTATAACGCGCCTATCTTCTTCGATAAACGCCATTTTGTAACCATGCACTTGATGAGGTCATCATGACGTCACCAATTCCAAACAATATTTATTAGACTATCAAATAACTCTAAAATGTAATAATGTACTGTGACAGACATCGAATCGCTCAGACTTTCATGAAAATGTAATGATTTTTCTGCAAGATGTGATAAAAAAATATATAAGGGCCCCGTTTTTTTCCTGAACACAGTGTATATATACGCACAGATACATACACTCATATATACACAGATAATTATATACCACAGTGTCTGGGTTGTAATTACCCTGCAACACACACACTTCAGCACAACACACACGTACACACCTCTCTCTCTCTCTCTCTCAGAACAACACACTGGGAGGAGGGGAAGGGAGAGAGAATTGATGGGGAGGAGGAGGAGGGAGGGAGATAGAGAGGGGGAGGGAGAGTTGGAGAGGTGGGTGGGTCAGGGGAGGCTGTGTGTGTGTAAGTGTGTCACCGGCACAGCTGTGTTAGTGTCAGGATCTGGGAGCAGCTTCAGCATCTGAGCAGGTTGTATATTGTGCGTGTAACAATGGATCATTGTGTGTGTGTCATTGTGTCTGCTGGGAGATGCTCTGCGCTGTGTAATTCTGGGAGTCAATGCTGGATTTAATGTAATGCTGCATACTACACCTTGCATTACTATGTGTCTTTGTGTCCGTCTGACCGTCTGTGGTGTTAAGATGTTACATTGTGTATGTATGTGTAAGAATATATATATATATATATGTGTGTGTGTGTGTGTGTGTGTGTGTGTGTGTGTGTGTGTGTGTGTGTGTGTGTGTGTGTGTGCGCCTGTGTATTCACATCCCGTGTGTGTTTGTGTTACTGTGTATTCACATTGTGTGTGTGTTATGCTGGATACACCTTGTGTTTCTCTGTGTCTTTGTGTGCATCTGACCCTCTGCCGTTAAAATGTTACATTGTGTATATATATGTGTGCATATATGTGTATGACACTGTGATACTGTGTGTGTAACATTGTGTGCCTCTGACATTGTGATGTGTGTGTCCCATGATATTGTGTGGCGCTTTCTGGCAGCCATCATTGTTTCTCCCGCAGTTGCCTGCTGTCATGTTGTATATTGTGTGTGATGATCTTTCTCGCTCTCTGGCAGCCATCTTTGTTTGTCCCGTGGAGGCGGGGTGTGTTCGCTGTGCATGGCGTCCTCCCTGGAGGACTCCGTCCAGCTGCGTATCTTTAAGATTATCGTCATCGGAGACTCCAACGTGGGGAAGACGTGTCTGACCTTCCGCTTCTGTGGAGGGGAATTCCTGGGGGGCAGTGAGGCCACCATTGGGGTAGACTTCAGGGAGAAGACGGTGGAGATCGAGGGCGAGAAGATCAAGGTGAGGCCGAGAGGGGCGTGCGGACGCAGAGCACACAGTGACACCCACACTATCCCTCTGTCCCCAGGTCCATGTGTGGGACACGGCTCAGTGACACCCACACTATCCCTCTGTCCCCAGGTCCATGTGTGGGACACGGCTCAGTGACACCCACACTATCCCTCTGTCCTCAGGTCCACGTGTGGGACACAGCTCAGTGACACCCACACTATCCCTCTGTCCCAGGGCCACGTGTGGGACACAGCTCAGTGACACCCACACTATCCCTCTGTCCCCAGGTAGAGGTGTGGGACATGACTCGGTGACACCCACACTATCCCTCTGTCCCCAGGTCCATGTGTGGGACACGGCTCAGTGACACCCACACTATCCCTCTGTCCCCAGGTCCATGTGTGGGACACGGCTCAGTGACACCACACTATCCCTCTGTCCCCAGGTCCACGTGTGGGACACAGCTCAGTGACACCCACACTATCCCTCTGTCCCCAGGTCCACGTGTGGGACACGGCTCAGTGACACCCACACTATCCCTCTGTCCCCAGGTCCATGTGTGGGACACGGCTCAGTGACACCCACACTATCCCTCTATCCCCAGGTCCATGTGTGGGACACGGCTCAGTGACACCCACACTATCCCTCTGTCCCCAGGTCGACGTGTGGGACACAGTTCAGTGACACCCACACTATCCCTCTGTCCCCAGGTCGACGTGTGGGACACGGCTCAGTGACACCACACTATCCCTCTGTCCTCAGGGTCACGTGTGGGACACAGCTCAGTGACACCCACGCTATCCCTCGGTCCCCAGGTAGAGGTGTGGGACATGACT
The DNA here is from genome assembly GCF_040206685.1 of Ascaphus truei. Lineage (NCBI taxonomy): Eukaryota > Metazoa > Chordata > Amphibia > Anura > Ascaphidae > Ascaphus > Ascaphus truei. Next base: position 33,822,827 of record NC_134498.1, read on the forward strand.
CGGTGACACCCACACTATCCCTCTGTCCCCAGGTCCACGTGTGGGACACAGCTCAGTGACACCCCCACACTATCCCTCTGTCCCCAGGTCCACGGCTCAGTTACACACCCACACTATCCCTGTGTCCCCAGGTCCATGGCTCAGTAACACACCCACACTATCCCTCTGTCCCCAGGTCCACGGCTCAGTATCACCCCCACACTAGCCCTGTCCCCAGGTCCACGGCTCAGTGACACCCCCACACTAGCCCTGTCCCCAGGTCCATGGCTCAGTGACACCCCTACACTATCCCTCTGTCCCCAAGTCCACGGCTCAGTGACACCCCCACACTATCCCTCTGTCCCCAAGTCCACGGCTCAGTAACACCCCCACACTATCCCTCTATCCCCAGGTTCACGGCTCAGATACACCCCCACACTATCCCTCTATCCCCAGGTCCACGGCTCAGTTACACACCCAAACTATCCCTATGTCCCCAGGTCCAGGTGTGGGACACGGCTCAGTTACACACCCACACTATCCCTCTGTCCCCAGGTCCAGGACACGGCTCAGTTACACACCCACACTATCCCTCTGTCCCCAGGTCCAGGTGTGGGACACGGCTCAGTTACACACCCACACTATCCCTCTGTCCCCAGGTCCAGGTGTGGGACACGGCTCAGTTACACACCCACACTATCCCTCTGTCCCCAGGTCCAGGTGTGGGACACGGCTCAGTTACACACCCACACTATCCCTCTGTCCCCAGGTCCAGGTGTGGGACACGGCCGGTCAGGAGCGGTTCCGGCACAGTCTGGTGGAGCACTATTACCGGAACGTGCATGGTGTGGTCTTCGTCTACGATGTCACCAAACTCAGCTCCTTCCACAACCTTCGTACGTGGCTGCAGGAGTGTGAGGGACACGCTGTGCCCGCCCTGGTGCCCCGCGTGCTGGTGGGTAACAAGTGTGACCTGCGGGGGCAAGAGCAGGTCCCCCCAGGGCTGGCTCTGAGCTTCGCCAACACTCACAAGATGCTCCTGTTTGAGACATCTGCGAAGGATCCGTCCGAGGCCCAGATGGTGGACTCCATCTTTATGTCACTTGCCTGCAGGCTCAAGGCCCAGAAGTCCCTGCCCTACAGGGGCCCTGGGGGCCCACAGAGCTCTGGAGGGAAGGGGGCGGTGGGGGGGAGCAGAAGCGTGTGTCCCTGCTGAGGGAGAGGACAGAGGGGGCAGGAGCGTGTGTCCCTATTGCAGGAGGTGGGAGCAGGAACATGGTTCCCTACTGAGGGGGGAGGAGGTCAGGGGGGGGGGGGGCAGGAGCATGTGTCCCTACTGAGGGGGAGGGGGCAGGGAAGTGTGTGTGTGTGTGTGTATAGATACTCAGGATCATTACACAGCACCATTATACAGTGCAGTGTGGTCATTATCAGTGTGTAGAGATACTCACGCTCATTATACAGTGCAGTGTGGTCATTATCAGTGTGTAGAGATACTCTGCCTCATTATACAGTGCAGCATGTTAATTATCAGTGTATAGAAACTTGTCGTCATTATACCGCTCAGTGTACTTATCAGTGTATAGATACTCAACATTATTATACAATGCTGCATGTTCATTATCAATGTATACTCGCATCATTTTACAGTGCAGCGTGTTCTGTATCAATGTATAGAGATACTTATCACCATTATACAATGCAGCGTGTTCATTATCACTGTATAGATACTCACAATCACTATACAGCGCTGCATGTTCATTATCTGGTGGTAAACCCCTCCCCTCAGCTGTATGTATGTATATGTGTGTGTATATGTGTATATATATATATATATATGTGTGTGCGTGTGTACATACATACATACTTGTCCTGATCCTGAACCCAGCCCCCATACTCCTCGAGTATTATTTATTTGACCCCCTAAATTATATTAAATGAATTTCTTGCAATAAAGATTTGTATAAAAAACTGCTGTGTGTGTATGTATGTGTGTGCGTGTGTCTATATCTCCATATCTCCCAGGGTATATTGCCGCAGTCACTGTGTGTATATATGGCAAAGTATATTCCTGCAGAGTTTGTGTGTGTATATATATATATGTAACCCTCCTTGTCCGGCTCCTAAGGAGTTTACATAAAATGTCTCTTTAATTGGCTTACTCAGTGTTTCTTACCGTGTCAGGGTGCTGGATCCATGCAGGCCGGGCGTTGGTTACCGTGTCAGGGTGCTGGTTCCATGCAGGTCTAGAGTTGGTTACCGTGTCAGGGTGCTGGATCCGTGCAGGCCGGGCGTTGGTTTCCTTGTCAGGGTGCTGGATCCGTGCAGGCCGGGCGTTGGTTACCGTGTCAGGGTGCTGGATCCGTGCAGGCCGGGCGTTGGTTAGTGTCAGGGTGCTGGGTCCATGCAGGCCGGGCGTTGGTTACCGTGTCAGGGTGCTGGATCCGTGCAGGCCGGGCGTTGGTTACCGTGTCAGGGTGCTGGATCCGTGCAGGCCGGGCGTTGGTTACCGTGTCAGGGTGCTGGATCCGTGCAGGCCGGGCGTTGGTTACCGTGTCAGGGTGCTGGATCCGTGCAGGCCGGGCGTTGGTTACCTTGTCAGGGTGCTGGATCCATGCAGGTCTAGAGTTGGTTACCGTGTCAGGGTGCTGGATCTGTGCAGGCCGGGCGTTGGTTACAGTGTCAGGGTGCTGGATCCGTGCAGGCCGGGCGTTGGTTTCCTTGTCAGGGTGCTGGATCCGTGCAGGCCGGGCGTTGGTTAGTGTCAGGGTGCTGGGTCCATGCAGGCCGGGCGTTGGTTACCGTGTCAGGGTGCTGGATCCGTGCAGGCCGGGCGTTGCTTACCGTGTCAGGGTGCTGGATCCGTGCAGGCCGGGCGTTGGTTACCGTGTCAGGGTGCTGGATCCGTGCAGGCCGGGCATTGGTTACCGTGTCAGGGTGCTGGATCCGTGCAGGTCTAGAGTTGGTTACCGTGTCTGGGTGCTGGATCTGTGCAGGCCGGGCGCTGGTTACCGTGTCAGGGTGCTGGATCCGTGCAGGCCGGGCGTTGGTTACCGTGTCATGGTGCTGGATCCGTGCAGGTCTAAAGTTGGTTACCGTGTCTGGGTGCTGGATCCGTGCAGGCCGGGCGTTGGTTACCTTGTCAGGGTGCTGGATCCGTGCAGGCCGGGCGTTGGTTACCGTGTCAGGGTGCTGGATCCGTGCAGGCCGGGCGTTGGTTACCGTGTCAGGGTGCTGGATCCGTGCAGGCCGGGCGTTGGTTACAGTGTCAGGGTGCTGGATCTGTGCAGGCCGGGCGTTGGTTACCGTGTCAGGGTGCTGGATCTGTGCAGGCCGGGCGTTGGTTACCGTGTCAGGGTGCTGGATCCGTGCAGGCCGGGCGTTGGTTACCGTGTCATGGTGCTGGATCCGTGCAGGTCTAAAGTTGGTTACCGTGTCTGGGTGCTGGATCCGTGCAGGCCGGGCGTTGGTTACCGTGTCTGGGTGCTGGAGCCGTGCAGGCCGAGCGTTGGTTACCGTGTCAGGGTGCTGGAGCCGTGCAGGCCGAGCGTTGGTTACAGTGTCAGGGTGCTGGATCCGTGCAGGCCGGGCGTTGGTTACCGTGTCAGGGTGCTGGATCCGTGCAGGCCGGGCGTTGGTTACCGTGTCTGGGTGCTGGATCTGTGCAGGCCGGGCGTTGGTTACAGTGTCAGGGTGCTGGATCCGTGCAGGCCGGGCGTTGGTTACCGTGTCAGGGTGCTGGATCCGTGCAGGCCAGGCGTTGGTTACAGTGTCAGGGTGCTGGATCTGTGCAGGCCGGGCGTTGGTTAGTGTCAGGGTGCTGGATCCATGCAGGACGGGCGTTGGTTACCGTGTCAGGGTGCTGGATCCGTGCAGGACGGGCGTTGGTTACCGTGTCAGGGTGCTGGATCCGTGCAGGCCGGGCGTTGGTTACAGTGTCAGGGTGCTGGATACATGCAGGCCGGGCGTTGGTTACCGTGTCAGGGTGCTGGATCCGTGAAGGCCGGGCGTTGGTTACCGTGTCAGGGTGCTGGATCTGTGCAGGCCGGGCGTTGGTTACAGTGTCAGGGTGCTGGATCCGTGCAGGCCGGGCGTTGGTTACAGTGTCAGGGTGCTGGATCCATGCAGGCTGGGCATTGGTTACCTTGTCAGGGTGCTGGATCCGTGCAGGCCGGGCGTTGGTTACCGTGTCAGGGTGCTGGATCCGTGCAGGCCGGGCGTTGGTTACCGTGTCAGGGTGCTGGATCTGCGCAGGCTGGGCGTTGGTTGCCTTGTCAGGGTGCTGGATCTGTGCAGGCCGGGCGTTGGTTACCTTGTCAGGGTGCTGGATCTGTGCAGGCCGGGCGTTGGTTACCGTGTCAGGGTGCTGGATCCGTGCAGGTCTAGAGTTGGTTACCGTGTCTGGGTGCTGGATCCGTGCAGGCCGGGCGTTGGTTACCTTGTCAGGGTGCTGGATCCGTGCAGGCCGGGCGTTGGTTACCGTGTCAGGGTGCTGGATCCGTGTAGGCCGGGCGTTGGTTACCGTGTCAGGGTGCTGGATCCGTGCAGGCCGGGCGTTGGTTACCGTGTCAGGGTGCTGGATCCGTGCAGGCTGGGTGTTGGTTACCGTGTCAGGGTGCTGGATCCGTGCAGGCCGGGCGTTGGTTACCTTGTCAGGGTGCTGGATCCGTGCAGGCCGGGCGTTGGTTACCGTGTCAGGGTGCTGGATCCGTGTAGGCCGGGCGTTGGTTACCGTGTCAGGGTGCTGGATCCGTGCAGGCCGGGCGTTGGTTAGAGTGTCAGGGTGCTGGATCCGTGCAGGCCGGGCGTTGGTTACAGTGTCTGGTTGCTGGATCCGTGCAGGCCGGGCGTTGGTTACCTTGTCAGGGTGCTGGATCTGTGCAGGCCGGGCGTTGGTTACCTTGTCAGGGTGCTGGATCCGTGCAGGCCGGGTGTTGGTTACCGTGTCAGGGTGCTGGATCTGTGCAGTCCGGGCGTTAGATACCGTGTCAGGGTGCTGGATCCGTGCAGGCCGGGCGTTCGTTATAGTGTCAGGGTGCTGGATCTGTGTAGGCCGGGCGTTGGTTTCCGTGTCAGGGTGCTGGATCCGTGCAGGCCGGGCGTTGGTAATGCAATGATGGGCGCCAGGAACTTTATTCATACAAACAGCAGATTTATTAATTACTGTCGATAAAGTCTCGTTCACAATATATATACATTACTTCTTGTGTAGTCTCACTGCATGTGCTGTCTGTATCTTCTTCCCAAGGTGCCCCCAATCCCGGCCCGCTATAAGGGTGCTGAGGCTTGACTACATATGTTACCTAAGTCAAGGGTGCGCAAAGTGGGGAGCGCGCCCCCCAGGGGGGGTGGGAGAATTTCAACAGGGGGTGCGGTGGCTACAGAGGTCCCGCGCTCTCACCCAAGGCATTTAAATGAAATGCCGGGGAACCACACAAGGCCTCTGCAGCTTCTCCTACCTGGTCTTCGGCGACACGTTGCCATGGTAACCCGGCGTCAAATGAAGCCGCAGCGTCACTTGACCCAGCAACGTCATTTGACGCCGGGCAGGGGGGGGGGGGGCGCGAGCCGGGACATGAGCAGGCAGGGGGGCGCAGAATCAAAACTTTGCGCTCCCCTGACCTAAGTGATCCCTCTGCTGTGTAGTGTCGGTAGTACTCCATATCCTTTGGGCACCTGCCGGGCCCGTGTATACAGGACAAGGGTTAATACAGAGCTCTCAAGCTGAAGCACTTTTCACCTTCTGCAAGGGTCCCTTAAATTAACACAATCTCCCCTCAATCCGTCCCCATATACCATCTGTCACGGACAGCACACTTGTGAGCACGTGGTTTAGATTTGCAACCAGGGTTAATACACACGGCTACTCTAGCTAACTCACCTTTCTCCTGCGCAAGGTACTTCCAATGAGTTGATATTTACCCTTACTCAATTGCAATCTATATCCACCGCAACCACCCAAGAAATATCAAATATATAATTATTTACGGTCTAATGGTCCCTGTTTATTAAAGAAAATCTATGCACTCAACATACAAAAAAGGGTGTGGGTCGAGCACGCGCATTTTAAGTGGAACTTCTTTGTCTTTTGTCACTGTTTTGTCACAGAAATTGTATTTGTGATGGTGCTGTTTTTATTTCAAATCAAAACACAATTTCAGTGAGAAAACAAAGAGAAGTTTGACTTACAACGCGCGTGCTCGGCACCCCCACCCCACTGTTTTAGCTATTTGCATGTCTGTATTTATACTAACTGTGAATTCCTCGTGAGCGTGTGAGTGTGTGACGACTAGTGGGACCCCCTGTGCAGAAGAGACTTTGGTGTCAGCCAGGCATGGGAAGGGGTCCAGGCGGCTGAGCATGGAAGTTGCGGCCAAGTTCTGTGATCCTGCGCACGTTGCCTGGCGGGCATGTGCGTGGCACCGAGCGGTCACGCGAGATGCGCCGGCCGTGCCGTTACAGCACATGCAGAGGGGAAGATGATTATGGGCTTCTGCGCATGCACGGCTTACAACCTCCTCTTCTGCGCATGCGCGGCCTACAATCTCCGTGTGGCCTAGAAGGTTGTTATGCGCGACCAGCAATAGCGTGATGTCACTTCCGTCATGGTTTTTCGTGACAACACAAGATTTTTCCCATCAAAAATCTGTAGGTGCCAGCAAAGAAGTTTCAAAAATCTGTTGTAGCAAAATGTGTCTGCAAATGTACTTGACTCTCTACTCACTGTGCAAACAGTTCATTCAGAGCCCAAAGCATTACTTATTAAAGTTTAGTTTTAATATAAAAAAATACAGTGTTTAGATTACAGAAAAGATGATTACAAATAAAGTTATAATAAATGCAGGCAAGTTTCTTAAAATAAAAGGATAAACATAGAATTCCCTATACGTTAAAAACATGTCATAAGTTCTTCCCAGAGAGGTCACTGGCGTAGAAAAGATGAAAATTCATGTGTTTGATCCCAAACACACCTCTGTTGAAGTCAAATGTTCTATTCCAACACGCCCACATTTATGCCCAGACCTTCTTGCATTGAAACACACATAAGACCCACCCCTGTCGTAAATCAGATCAAGTTGACATTTATGACTTGGCAAACAACGAGAAGCATGCCCGCTCAACCTAGGGTGAACAGTATAGAGCAGGTAGGTAGGTGCACTAGGGGAAAGCAGGAGCTAAAGAAAGGAGAGGGGTCGTCGGCAAGAGCTCCCCTAAGAAAGGGGAGACGGCACGGAAGTCCCAATAACGTGCACTCAAACTGCTCGCTAGAAGTCTAATGATGAAGGGATAACCCAAGTGGATGATCGTGGCTGCACAACAGCACAGGCAATCCCCAATGATGGTGACGCAGAACAGTGTATGCCCAACAAGTTATGGCCCTGTGGGAATAGTAAGGACGGGCCCTGGAGAAATGCAACCTGTTCAAGTCCCCAAGAGACCGATGACGTAATGTGAATGGTATTAAAATCAATGTAAATATATATATATATATATATATATATAATAGCCAGAGAGAATGAATAAAATTGAACTACTGCAAAGCTGTATAATAACCAAACTGGAATAAACAGCATCACATTGCTAATATTTCTAAATGATTCGTAAGAGACCGACGTGCTAGTGTACCGAACG